>NW_011365079.1:72943-77254 GCF_000735185.1 Notothenia coriiceps
TCTGTTGACTCGACGAACGTTGAGAAGACGAAAATAGTTACTTGTTATATTATGCCCTCAAACGGGTTGTATCGAATATCCTATGTTTACATTGTCACCCTGACTCGGAGGCATGTCGACCTCACTACCATGTTGACGGAACCATATGTCAGATGTCACTACTAATTCACGAAATGTTAAACACTGTTTAGAGTCTCGTGAATTAAAAGAACTCGGTAGTGGAAAGAAAGAGAAGGGATACAACTCTTGTGTAAGAATTTTAGCGTGACTCCTCTTTTTTCGTGCAACGAAATTCGACAGGTGATTTCAAGATTCGACATACAGTGCTAGTACAGATTTTCCGTCGACGCATGGGCGGTGGCAGACAAACGAGTCGGGGGTTTCGAGTTTAACAAAAAAAATAGAAAGAGAAGAAATGGGAAAAGAGAATGATCGTCTTTTTGAGAGACAAGAATGGTCGAAAGTTTCTTTTTCTCTTCGAATTCTCTTTTTTCACCCCCCCTACAAAATTGTCTTCAATTGGTCGGTGCACCGGGATACCTACAACGGCGGAAACTCCGCTCACAGGCAAGCCGCGTTCTTATTTAGCTAGGTATCGTCCTACTTGGTACCAATCGCGGGAACAAACCTCACATTTCCATAACAAAAGGAGAGGGAGGAGTAGGGAAAGAAAAGAGAGAGGACACTTAAGGCAGGAACTAAAGAGTGTGAGAGGACAGAGGGACGAACGGAGGGGGAGGGTGGGGCGGACGCCACGACCGTAATGTTTGTTGTCGTCGAGTACAAGGACAGACCGCCTAGCAGCTAGAACGGACGAGTGACCTCCGGACGCGACTTCTGACTCTCCTGGACGCTGTCGCGTACACGTCGGACGGTTTGCACAAACACCACAACCTAGTGACCACAGAAATAGGTCCGTGGGTTAGGAGGGGACACACACACCACACACACACACACACACACACACCACACAACACACACACACACACACCACACACACACACACACACACACACACACACCACACACACACCACACACACACACCACACACACACACACAACACACATCACACACACACACACACAGCACACACGACACACACCACACGCAACACACACACACACAGAGCTCTCGTATCTAGTCCCACTGACGCGCTTACACAGAGTTCGTAGAGGAATTAGTGGATTCCGGGAGTCGCACACACATATGTACTCTGGGTCTGTGGTAGGGAGGCGGGTTCATGTTTACATGTGTTTAACTAGGGGCTGGGATAACTAAAATCCGCAAAGAAAGGACGGCGGCGAGTGTTGTCACAAGACAAAGAGGACACTCACACACCTGTTCACTGTTCACGTGCAATACTAAACATTAGTACACATATTCTAGCTCGTCATTCTATCGACCCACCCTTTTGGCATTGGTTACCGTGCGGGGTAGTCAGGAGTCATTACGACTGCCATATTGAAGATAGGGATTGCGGGATATAGTCTTGTTAGATGTGCCAAGAGTAAGGACTGTCTTAGGTAAGACAGCTTTTATGTGCGCAGCTCCACTTGCTTGGAACAGTCTACAGGCAAAATTGAAATTGAGCATTTTTATTTCTCTGAATGTATTTAATGCACGTCTAAATGAAATGCTTTCTGACACTCTGGGTATTTGTAAATGTTGAATATGTAAATATAATATCCTCTGTTGTTTGTTTGTATGTTGTTTTTATGTTTCATGTGGAACTAAATGATGCAGGTCTCCCTTGTAAATTAGATCGATGATCTCAAGGGACCAATCTGTCTAAATAAAGGTTTGAAATGAAATGAAATGAGGACAGTGTCGCTTCTGTCACACCCCCAGGTTTATGTCACGGGTTTTAGTGTTGTCTGTCTAGGTTTGGGTGTTTGCTGTCATGTTTTTCCTCCTGGGTTATTGTGTGGTCCTTTTCCCTGTGTTTTTCATGTCTGTCGTTAGTTCCCTGGTGTGTCTAATTCCCTGATTGTTTTCACCTGTCCTCGTGTGTCTGCTGTGCCCATCAGTGTCAGCCCCGCCCCTGATTGTTCCCACCTGTGCCTTGTTACCCTGTGTTTAAATTCCCCTGTCTCCCAGTGTTCAGTGTCAGTTCGTCTTGTCTATTGTCATGTTCAGGTCAATGCTCTTGGAACTCTTCGATTTTTGATTCCTCACTGCGTGAGCGTTTTCATTTTTGCTGTTTTGGAAAATAAAGTATCCAACAAATACTTTACCTCGGTCTTGCATTTGGGTCCTACATCTTAAGTGTCTGGGATCGTAACAGCTTCAAGGATGAAGGTACACAAGCTAAAGAAAGGACAGCGAGTAAAAGATTTTCAAAAAGATTTGAATTTGTTCCCATCATGGGCCCGTTTCCACAGCTTTCTGCCATCATGCCCTAGACCTACTGCACACCTTGGATCTGCAGCAAATAAATGGGAGTGTAGTTTTATAGGACAGTCGCAGCTTTAAAAAAGATTAAGTGGAAACAGGCTCTTTGTGTTCCCTCTCAGGAGCCTCCAACCATACTGACACACACACATTCATTATGTTGACTCTGCTATTCCAGGTGATTAGTTTGCTGCTATTGCAGATCGTGTTTGTATTCTATTTATCTTCATCACTACCCTTTTACTTCATTGGATTTGAAAAGTTTGACTGTTTTCTCTACCTTTATAGGATTATCTCTTTTCATCTCCATTTTCTCATCCTATTCGCTGTTTCAGTTTTTTGTTTTTGACAAGGTGGAAGATGTACAAATACTAACAGTCCAGACGCTGCGAGTTTGACAATGTTAACTTAAAAAACTGAACAAAAACACGAGTCATTTTTTTTTGTTGTTTTTCTAAAAAGGTGTTCTCCTTCTTGAACCCCCACGGTGTCTAATTAGCTTAAGAGAGTCCACATGCTTTCCAACGTGCCGAATGGAATGTCTGTGCACATGCAGGTCTTTATTATCACCTAGTGCACATGTGCAGGGTTGTTTCTGGTGCTTTCCGCTTGGCCAGACACGTCAGGGAGAGTCCACATCTGGGCGTTGAGGCTGACCCCTCAAGCCCTGAACACATCCACAACCCAACACCGGCCTGTCAGAACGCCAGACGCTGACGGCGAGTCACGGCATCGGATCCGATGGTTTGCGTGTGTATGTATGTGTGAATTGTTCTCCGAAAAAGGAAGCTTCACAGGGATGGCTGTCAGTCAGTCGGAGGTCTGGTGGGAGTCGGGTAGAGGGATGAAGGGATGAGAGATCGAAGAATGGAGACGAGCAGTTGGGGATGAAGGGATAACCAAGTCTTGACAGCTCTTGTTTTTTTTCTAACGCAGTTTATACCCCTGGCAGTTTTTGGAAGAAAATGCAGACTTCTCCATATTGTTACTGACCTTTTGTCATATTTCATATTTTTAACCCGTCTATATTCATGAAAACTCCACTCAGCACAGCTTTAGAGCACTGCTTGGAGTAAACTTATTTCATAGATTCTATAGCTAGATTCTTACTTCAGTACCTGGTGCAAACATAGTCTTCAAAACTGGCCTCCGTCGTTTGCTATGAAAAATTGAAATTTTAGCAGTTCCTATGGTTTGATTGTTAGTGTCTTATTATTGGACTCGTAATGACTGCAAATTATCAAATTAGGTGGTGTTGAACACATTCCTGGTGCATGTAGTGTCAAAGTGGGATTTCAAACATATTTAATGAAAGAGCTGCCCTGCTGCATCTACTGTATAAATGATCCAAAAGCAACCCTTTTCACATAGTTGTAGTCGTTTGATCAGTTAAAAATATTAAAAAAATAAATATCGGCCCTAATAGCCTGAACGACCCATTAAAACAGTGAGAAAGCAGACTGGCGAAGCAGTATGGCGAAGCAGTATGGCGACATGCATTGAGCGTAAACTGACACGAAAATGGTAACATCTGGACAGAGCCTAGTATAACATCTCTCAGCAGGAGGTAAGTTATCACAGGCTGTGAATTGTGGGACATAAAAAGCCCTGAAAAATATTTATTCTGAGGGACAGACAGTAAGGGATGAATCTCAAAGTGAAGTTGACGCCCACCTATAGAGTGTGAGGAGCACACACGCACACATCCTCTAAATAGCTTGTGTGTCTAATTTCCTCCTAACTCGATGTCAACCGAATGAAATCCACATGTGACAGTAACACATCGCCTATGCTTTAACCCATGCTGGACTGAGCCGGACCCCACACACACACACACACACACACACACACACACACACACACACACACACACACACACACACACACACACACACACACACACACACACACACACAC
>NW_011365079.1:77297-95949 GCF_000735185.1 Notothenia coriiceps
AAAAATGTTCAGACTTAACTTCTGCGTCGAGAGTCGACACATAAATGTGTGATTACCGGGAGTTGGTGTCGAGGAGAGGGGGAGGGGGGAGCAGAGGTCGTCGATTTAATTGTCATCCAAATGAGACTCACTGGTATCTGACATACACTGTTGAATTGTCAATCACCTGCATTGTTGTAGTACTTCACCACCGAACTGCGTTATGCCCTCCATTTTTATTGATCTTAATTAACACTAGAATAAATAACACCGAAAATTACAACAAGATCATTATTTCTACAATACATTTAAGTCGAATATCAAGGTGTGAAGAGATTTTCTGAACTCTTACTGTTATTAAGTAACATTAAAATTATTTAGGAAGGGTGTGTGTAACATTTTTTATCGGATTGACATTAATTCTTTAGTAAGGTTATACATGTCGAGAGATACTGACATTGTTGTTATTGTAATATGTTATCATTGGTACGACTTGACCATAACGTGAAATCGAAACTCAAACGACTGACTCTACAAAAATAAGTACTTAATTCCGACTGACTCCGAAAAAATTGTAGTCCCTAACGTTTGAGTAGTCCATACGTTCTTCCACTGTTCCTAGGCTCGGGGCCGAGGGGCTGGGTGCCTTATGGCTCGCTAAAGTCGTCAAGTCTTGTTGATTTCGTCGTCATAATTATTATGTCTTGAGGTTCTCAGTTCAGATCTATCTTTATATTATCTTTCGTAAAGTAAAACTTTAACACCTCGTCAGGTCAAATATACCAACAACCGTCGTTACAACGTGCGAAAACTTTTACAGAAAAGACGGAGACACGTCCGAATTCAGAAAAAATAGAAATATGCGGTGTACCACATTTCATTGATTCGAAGGGATTTGAGTTGTTCATGTATGAACCCCGTGTTAAACCTCTATAACGATGAAATAAATTCATAAAGTTACACAAACAACGATGAGAAACAAGAAGACGAGGTGATGCAAGTCTCCATGTACCACATGAAAACTGAGGTGATGTACATAATTATGGAAATCAATGAAGTGTCCTAGACCTAATTAATTCACTTTATATTAGTTCACAATTTAGTCTGAAAATCAAGGTGACCTCATTCTAGGTGGTCTTCGATGGGACGTCATATTGTTTCAGTACGAGTTATGATCGACGGCAAATGGGTCCGAACTCCTTGTGAAATTACTAGGTTGAGTAGATATTTTGGTAGTAGTATTAGATAATAAGACTTTACCTGGTTAGACGTTACGAGTGAAAATTGACAGCGATGAAAGGATATAAAACTACTAGTTATGAAAAGATGAAGAATGAACTCCTTTGACAAACTTACGTCCTGAAAATGACATTGGTCTAAATAGCGGATGTGAGACCCCTGATGAATGAAAATGAGTCATGTTTCTAGACTCATCGAAGATGAAAATGAGTCATGTTCTGACTCATGAAGAGAAAAGGAGGACAGTTGTTCTGACACGACGAGATGAGAAATGAGTTCGCGGTTCTGACTTACCCGAAGATGGAAAAGAGTTCATGTTCTAAACTCATTTGAAGATGAAAATGGATCATGTTCTACGACACACGAAGATGAAAATGATTCATGTTCTAAACTCATGAAGATGAACAATGAGATCATGTCGTCTGAGACACACGAAGGGGACTATTTTTCTTAGCGGATGCATGTCAATTTAAATCAATACAGACAACTATTTTTTAAATCAATAAAAACATTTTCTAAATCCATAAAAGCATTTCAATTAATATTGGGAGTCATGTCGTTACTTTGTTGAGAATGTGGCCATGTAATAAGCGGGATAATTTGCAGCGACTTGTTCCTTATGGGGAAAATAACACCCTTCATCCATATGAGGATCCCTCCGCTACACTTTGGGATCCTGATCGACCGACGAAGCTCCATTAAAATATACATATTTTTGGTGAATTACTGAGTTTAGGCACGTTAATAACGTTTTAATGAAGTTGAATACAGTATATTCATATGTGTCAGTGATTTCATGTCAATTCGGCGAACATAAACATAAATGATCGTGGTGAAGATGATGATTAAATTAGGATTAAAAATCGAGAGCCGGGCTGCATTTCCTCCCGTTCGTTTTTTTCGAATAACAAAATTATTTTGTTAAATAACAACATGGTGATGTTTTGTAAATGATTACATGTCTCTTATTTAGCACAGTAGTATGATATCCGTGACATATGGATCTTAACAAAGTTCCGCTGTACATCCAGCATACTGTATCTCACTTTATTTCAAATGAGCTCCAGTGTGGAACCCCACTGCACCCCCTGGTGGATCAATGATCCATTGCAGCTGGCTTCATTATAATTACATTTATCTATCACGGGGGCGGTCTCAAGTCAAGCTGGAGGTTTTCCCTTGAGCGAGGGCAGATCACGTACCAATCACGGCCCTCGCGTTTCAAACTGTCTGAAATGAATCGCTACATCTGTATATGCATTTACTTTTTTCTTGCCCTAACTTTTATTTTCTATTTTTTTTCCAGTTTTCATTAGTTGTCATTATTTCTTTGTACTCCTTAATTTCTATACTTTTTTGACGAAATAAATGCCATCGTTATATTGATGCTAATGATGATGCACGGGAGGGCTACTAATTTTGTTCATTTGTGTGTATGAATTATACGTTTTAGTTTTTGTATGATTTTAGTAGAATAAATAAATAAAAATAAATAAAGGATGTTGTCCAAGGTTGAAAATGAACTGTAAAACTGAATTGTAAACTAAGCGTGCAGGGCATCAGCACATCATCTGTATTGGCAGATAAAGGTTTTCAAATTAACTTTAGGAATCGGACAGAAATGAGCATCTGAAATAAAACTGCTGATGCAAAAACAGATTTTAGGTCAAAACTGCTTTGTTTGTGCCACTTGTTATAATTGTTTGAGGGACAGCATTGTCCAATCCTTCAGATTCTTTCAGTGTTTAAAAATCCTACACAAAAATAGATATTCCATGTTTTACATGTATAAGTTGAATACATTTTCTTTTTTTTCTCAGTGAATGTGTACATTTCAAAAATCATTGCATTAATGTCTGCGTTTCTCAGTGGGAAATAACAGGATGCATATTAATATGGAAATTAAATAACAGTAGATACTTGATGTTTCCTGTGATTTAATAAATTTGTTGCATACATTTTTTCCAAAGAATGGTAAAAAATATGATTAGCTGCAATTGATGGTAAGCTCAGTCTTGGATTGCTTTGTCCGTTGATCACTTAAGAAGAAAACTAAAGAAGCACTGTTAATGTTAATAGCTCAGCAACCACCCACCTATCTGCAACAGACGTACTGCATCATCATTGATTATGTTCTGCTTTCATTAGGCTATTGACCCTGAAATGCTCTACTGTATATCTTGATACATGAAGTCAATTTGTACATCCTCTTTATGACGAGTACATATTTGAACTGAGGACGCATTTGACTCACTAGCATACTTTAAGGACTACGTTGCTCAAATATTTGCTCACACTGTCATATTATGAACAATAAAGATTCATTTCTCAATCGTCTTTAACTTTATTATTATCCTGAAGGAAATGTGGGCGCTTTGCAGGCAGCCATTAACTACATACACCACAGGAATACACAGAAGACAATGAAAAACCAACATCTGGTCTGGTCTCGTGAGGAGACAAATCTGTCTGAGGTTTAATAAAGGTGTCAGATGTTTAAATATATGTGTGAATGTATTCATATACTGTATGACAGGAAAACTGTCTCACTGGGTGTTGGAGCTATATATCTCTTTGTATTTGTGAGACTGACCGTTGAGCGGCCCGACCAAGCAAGGAGGCAGAACGTCCAAAAATATAACCCGACGTGGGCATTTTATTAAAACATGAACATATTACACACAGCTTCAATCCTGCTGCTGTTCACGCGAGCCCAGCCTGCAGCCACCAGGATCTCACACACCCTACCACTCTCACAAGAAACAGCACTTAAATACACAGACTAACAAGACACAGGTGAGGGGGAGCAATTAAACACAGGTGAGGGGGAAGGAGACAACCCAGGGCACCAGGTGCACACAATCAGCAACAACATACATGGGGAACAGGGAAGTTGTCGTCAATATACCCCACACAGTACAATGATTATATCCAGATGTCCACGTGAGCTCTAGTAACGGCGTCTCGTCGTTACAGTATTATTTAATAGTTTAACATTTATTTTCTTGCTGTTTATAGTGTTTATTGTAAATGTATTCTTAGTTAGTGTCATAAGTTAAAGTGGTTTCTATGCTTTTATTTTGAAGGCATGTTTGAGCACTGGGTGACACAGGTGGAGGTGGGAGCCAGAGCACTAGTAGGCACATGGTTTTTTATCAGGGTTTCCCAACCACAAGAAAGGACAGCCATAGGAAAGGCTTAAGGAACAAACCATGGGAAACATGTTCATTGTCAATGATATCGGATCATAATAAATGCACAACGGAGATTCTTGTCTGGACCTGGATCATTGACCCAAGATCTGCTAACTAGTGCCTCAGCGGCTGTATTATTTTAAGTTCATTATCTGTTTTATTTCTATATGATTTTGGCCGCTACACTGGGTATCACAGGCACAGAGACACTGGCAGTCTGTCTCTCAGAGCCATTCATATCTCACTGCTGGTCCATAACCATTTCCTCTTATCTCAAACGCTTCTCTCTAATCTTTCTCTTTCCCCCCCTCCCTAAGCCTATGATTTCTCTCCCAGGGTGTTCATTTGCTATGCTGAGAATCAAGGGGCCAAATGCCCTCAAAACATCATCCAGGAAGGTACAATATGTATAAATGTGCACAATTTGAAGTGCGTGTGCATGCACATTTTTTGGCGTGTGTTGTTTGTCGAGCAAAACTCAAGCAAAGGGGTCCACGACCTATGTTCAAAGTGTGAGTACACTAAAATGACTGATATATCTTAATTGGTTTCTAGCCATGCAATGAGTTTCTGTCTTATTTGTCCTAGTTTCAAATGTATCATTTTCTGAGATTTTCACCTCCAATAAAATCAAGGTTTGTGCTTTATGGTGCTCGCAGCATTGTACAATCAAATAAAATGTATTCAACGGCATTGTGTCTTTCGAGAAACAGTGCCTGTCCCCAATACTCAGGGTGATCCTTGCTTTGAACAGGCTTTGGTGGATCTACTTGCCAGAAAAAACATAGTGTACTCCCAATGAAACCTGTTCAAAGTAGATTTTGAGGAGTTCCTAGAGTAACTGGGGCATTTTCAATGGAGAAAGATGTTCCTGTTGAATTTTTTAAATTAATGTTTCAATGCTGCAAGCCGAGCACATGACATTTTACTTCTCGTCCATGTATTGTAATGAAGTTGGGACACAAAAACAAAAAGAAAGACTGGGATAAAACCAAAACTAGCTAATAAGTGAGAAGTGTTTCTTTTCATTTGAGTGTATGACCCAAAAACATGTTCACTATTTAAATGCATGCAGGCACACATGCAGCCATAGCCCCATTTGCACCATCAGCACATGCACTGATACAGCTGTAAGCAGGTTCAGTCTGTCTGTTGAATATTGGATGAGGCTGAGGCAGCCTTGCTGCAGGTTAAGGTGCCAGCTGTGGCATGAGCGATGCTGAGGCTCATCCGTGTTCTTGTAAATGCTGCTCGCTTTTGGTCTGAGCACGAACTCCAGCTCTAGGAAGAAAACGAGTCAATTTTTCTGGCAATATCTCACCTGTCTCCCCCTCCCTTCCTCCCTTCCTGCTCGGTAGCTCGTGCTGACAGTAGTCACTAGTCAAAAGGTCAAGCGGATGGAACTTTAATTTTGGCTGCAGCCCCTGCAGACATTCAGAGGTGATCTAATCTGGATTTGCCGCCTCCATGTTACATTTATGAACAGAGATAGATATGTTTGCTTGAGATTTCCCTTATAAACTGAAGGAATATCAAAAACTCACACTCAATTCTCCTGTGAATAGCTGCATTAAACTTTCTCTCTCTTTTCCTTCTCGCTCACTACGTCTCCCTCTTCCTCATCACCCTCACCTCCCTGCCTCAAATACCATCTCAGACTCCAGAAATAAAATCGGAAGAGGATCCGCTGAAGGGCACTCTTCACATAGAGCGATTAAGACATTTCTGGCACATTCTCACGCATCTTGCTTTCCAGTTTGAGAGGTGAGTAATCTCACGCTGCATTGGCTCCAAAGGACAAACCAGGCTGAATAATTACACAGAGCAGGACAATAATCAACAGAGTCCTGACATAAAAAAAAAGCTCATAATTGTCTTTGGAAACGTCTGACAGCTTCCCCGCCGCGTTCGACTTGCTAAATGGTTAGCGTGCAGTACAACCAGAAAGGAGGATGACAAATCAATTAAATCAATCCATGAAAAAGAGCTACTGTCAGCGTTGACGAGGAGCATTTTAGGAAACGTCGAGGCGATGGGAGAAAAGAGTGTTAATCAGCCAGAGCCAGAAGCAGTAGGTGGCAGACTTCAGAGGAAAAGACATCTGATCATGTTCCCCTAACAAGGTGTGAATCTTGTTCTGCTTTCTTTGTGCTGGTGGACCTCTCCGGCCTCCCAGGAGCTGCCGGCTGGCCGAGGTGTGAATGAGTGGATGAATGTCACGCCTACGGGCCTCGGACCTCACAGAACAAGCCAGGTTTTTTTTATTGTCTCCAAACTTTGGATGCAAGCCAAGCTATTGTGCGGGCTAATGCACTCCAGCCATTTTCAGACCACCGCGCAGCGAGACATGGGCTCTGCTGATGAAATGTAAAATGGTCAATAAGGTTTAATATCAACACATGCCCTGATCTCAGTTTGGGAGAAGAAGAAAAAACGCTTTAAACTCTGAACCAGTGAAAGGAATGATTACATAGATTAAAACGTGTGTACACAAACGGTGGAGTGAACCTGCTGGATACTTGAACTCTTATCTCAGTTCCCCCTGTTGCTGTTGCTGCTGCTGTTCCTTAATTCTCGACTACTCCACCTTTCCATATACGAATGCTTGATTACAGACGATGAAGTGGACATAGAGAAAATAAGGCTGAGGAAAGAAATGTAGCTGCTGTTTAAGGATTCCTTTCTGCAGTGTATATATTCAAGAGGGATAACAATGTGTGAGTGTGTGTGAGCGAGACAGAAACAGTGTGAGCGGAGCTGGACCCCTGCGTCTCCTAGTCATTACAGCTCATTTGTCTGAGTGCTATTCCACTTGGCTGGGTTGAGTTAACAGTTTGCCCTGGCACTCTCTCCCTCCTCGGAGCCCAGCACAGCGACACATTTGGAGAGAGGGAAATGGGAACACTGTATGGATTTTATCAGGGGCCACACACAGGAGGCATAACACAAGGAAACTTTTCTTGCTCCTTAATAGCACACACGTAGATGTAACAAACCAAAGTGCATGTTATGACTATAACAACAGAGATTTGTGAGACATCTCTCAGCGCCAGCGGCTGTTTATACCCCCCGATCCCCTGGAAAGTCTAATGACAGCTAATCAGATGCACATCCACACTCTAATTAACCAATTAGCGGCTAATGGATACACATACTGTACGCAAAACACTGAGGATCATTATGAGACACTCATAGTTTTCACTTTACCCCAGACTCTTTTCTGGCCAAATGAGGGAGACAGCAGGCTGTTAACAAAGAAAAAACATCAGTCCCCTGCATTCATGAACAGTTAACTAGTGCAGCAGGAGAAATGACACACAGTCAGAAATACGAGGTAAAAAAAGGTATCCCTAAAATTAGTACACAGTCAAAATGTTGAACAAAGATACAATAACGCCATCTGCTCACACACATTCACACAAAGACTCAAGCATACTCAGCTTCTCTTGATGTTTGAATTTGAGAATCACAGACAGCCTGTTTCTATGCTGAATATATTTTGGAACCTTAATTAGAATCTAATCAAATGAATGGAAAGAGCACCCACTCGATAAAACACTCCAGAATGCAAACGAGGAGCAATTTCAGCCAGCAAGACAACTCAAAAATAAACTTTATGTCTTGGTGGGTTTTCAGACTTTATGACTCTTGCCTTGTCATAACTTTGATAGAAAACAGAAGTTTTTTAGAATGTTTTCCAGCATTGTTATAAATGTACTTTTCTGTTTTGAAACGACAGCCATTCACTTTGCACAGGAACATAGCCAGTGAAAATGTGTTGATGGGCCAGGACCTGTCAAGAGGGACCAATAAAAAAAATCAGCCATCACTAAAAACTGAGCTATTAAGTGAAAAAACTAATTGCAACAACGCAGCACAGCGGGACTCTTTATAAAGAGAAAACCCTGGGAAAACAAGATAATTAAAGGGTGTGTGGAAACCATCTGGCTGCTTCTATTCAGCTGCAAAAGAAATAACTTTTTTAGAGCTTACGGCTAATGGAGCAAGTACTCATTAAGATGTCGGCCTTTTTGTTACATTTTTAAGTTCACACTATTCCATCTTACGAACACATTGCAAAGTGAATCGTCATAGGCCATTAATATTCATGTTAATGGGTTCCTTTATCCTTGACATGATATATGAGCTTAATAAACATTTCGCCTAGTTACTACCATCATCATGTAATATTAAAAGCCTCTCTACTCAATATTTCTATATTAACAAAAGTAAAAGGTGTCAATTGTGAACTATGCAGTTCCACTCACCTCTATTGAGTCTTAATCTAATTGGTTACATTTTATGTAACTTTACAGTTGCTTAAAGAAGAGTTAATCATATTCTAGTCAGTCAGAGAGAAACACAAGTCAAACTAATGCCAACTTCACTAGTAAATGACCCACTGTTGGAGAACACGTTGGCCATCAGCTTTAGTAGCTTTAGGTGATAATATGTCAATGTTGTGTGTACACTTTATTGTGTTGCCTATATTAGCTTATCAAAGATCTGTTTGTGTTGTTGTATATGTTAGAGGATACGTCAAAGTAAAGAGTTCATGTAAATATGAAGTCTTTTGAAAACAGTCACTCTTAGTGGTCTGTTCACTGTGTTAAATGTTTAAGTCCCACACTGTAAGACACAACACCTTCTTCCTCTGTGAACTGCAGAAGTAGTTAACCGTTTAAAATACTCTTCTACATTTTAAATGTAACTCTAAAACTCATTCATTAACACAGTTTTATTTTGTGTTGTGTCAATACAAAAACCAGAGAGTCAATGAGCCCATTTTCCCAAAAGCTTAACTATTGACATCCTATATAAAACAAATGATTGCTTTTGTGAAGTGTTTACATTCAAAATAAACAGCTGATATATCTTTATCTGTTTTATTTTACTACATTTATTTTAAATATTGCTATGGGCCTCAGTGATGCAGTATGGTTGGGCCTTTGCTAATGAAAGAGGACATATGCACTGTGAGTATAACCTCTATGGTTGGACTCACAGATTTGAGTCTAGCTATAAAAGGATCTTAATTAAAAATCTGTCCCACAAGAGTAAATGAAAATTCTAGGCTGCAAAAATGTTATTCAACTCACATTTATCACCGGTAAAAAGGTTGAATGTGTGAAGTACTCAGACGTGTGCACATGTGCAGCCTAATACACACACACACACACACACACACACACACACACACACACACACACACACACACACACACACACACACACACACACACACACACGCCCACTAAGCTACACCCTCGTATGCACGCGACTCACACGCTCACAGATTGGCTGCGCTCAGCAAGAAGTGCTTCACGGATGGCAGTTTTCCTTTCTTTTTCCGCTCGACAGACTTATCAACCCAGCTCAGGTGGTGCCCATCTGCTTGCGCACATTTAAAATACACACACATACACTTACTGCTTACACAAGTGGACACATGCTCAAGGAATACACTCAATCAAATGTCTGCCCTTCAAATTTCATTTATTTTCCCCCTGGCTACTTCTCCCCCCCATACTCTCTGACCACATCCCAACCTCTCCTCCTGCTCCGTCCCACGTCCCTTCTCTTTCTTGTCCTCAACAACCTCAAACTCTCCTTAAGATCTTTTCTTTATTGCTCTGCCTGTCCTGCATGTACACTTGCCTGTCTCCACACCACCCCTGCATCCCAGTGACCGTACCCCCTGCTGTGCAGAGCCCACCCTGTCCAATGCAGCAGATGGCTGAGCAATACATGCATGCACACGGACAATCACGCCAACACAGGCATAAAACAAGCCTGGAGAATACACAAAATGTCAGAGCATATTCATGTTTATCTGTATATCAAGTGAAGTGCACACGCAGTTTTACACACGCTGACAAAATGCTCAGTCCACATAGTCAGTCATAATAAGAGCTGCAGCTTCAGAGGGGTTCAAAACTTGATCGGGGAAAACTTACATATATTTCTCATTCGCTTGCCATGGGGGTATAATGCATCATGAATGTATTCATCCCGGCAGCATTTATGCATTTATATAATTCTGTTGTACAGAGCCACGAGCTGCTGTGAATCAATACACACCTCAACCAGCATAATGGGGCTGTAGGAGGCATAAGATATGTACATACCAAAGACTATAAAAAGGGCCTTGACAGTGCTTCAAGAGGAAAAGACAAACTACTGGATCGAGGATGAGTAATGGTTTGAGGCTCAGCCCGTATAATGCCACAAACGTCTTTTCTCAAGAGGCAAATGATTCTTTATAAAGCATCATTTGACCAGTATTACAGGTCATTATAGATGCAAAATTATTTACCACACCCAATTCAGCCAATGTTTGTTTTTTTGGTAAATAAACACACAACATGGCTGGACAACAGTGTTGGCTACTACACACACCTCTCCATAAAGTGCCATTTGTTAGGCAATTATCTTTATTCTACCAAGCAGAAAATAACTTGTGCGGAATGGGAAGGTGTGCTGGTGCGAAGCTCATAATGCCATGCAGACACTATAATTAGGGCTCTTTTCACAGGGGGGGGGGAGTGGGGTCCTGGCCGACCTTAGGGAAAAATCTGACGGCCAAAAGCAATTTGCAGGGCGCCTTCCAATTTCCATGAATGATTCTTTGAATTTAACGATGTAAACAAACACGGTCTTCAATGGCTTGTACATCAGCGGTGGTCAGACTGTGAATGGTTGGCCGGTTGCTTAGAAACGGATGACAGACCTGACTGTGCCTCGCTGGTTTAATAACTTGTTAGGAGACGTTTATGCGCTGGATTTGCTGAAAAATCGTTCACCATCCCGCAGAAGTCCTAGGAAGCCTTCATGGTTTCAACCTTTCGTTGTAACCCCAATCCATTTGACTTTTGTTAGAAAGGAAAACATGCGCTGACATCTGGAAACATAAACTTATGCCCTTGTGTACTTTTAAGTATTTTACAGTCCTTTTACATTTCATTCCTGTTGTGGGTTAAAATCAATACATTGCAATGGCAAGTCAGGCTGTCGTCATAGAGACATGACCTGTGTGTCACCCTGTAGCAGTAAAATATGAACAGCGGATATACAGTATGTGTGTGTGGTTGAATAGAATAGATGTGTTCTGGGTCAACTACGCTGGTGGGCGGGAGATAAAGTCACTGCCACCTTGTTCTCAGGTCACCCGGGGCAAAGATGATGCACATCAGTTTATCCTTCTTTATACGAGTGTGTTTGTGTTTACCGGCAGAGAGGCGCGGTCGGGTCCTGGGCGTCTGCATCTCTTGCCGCGCGTGGGGCAGCATGTGATAGCGCTTGGCCTCGTTGACCAGGTCGCGGCACGCCTCCGACGATTTGATCAGCTCCTCGTTGTCCACCACGTTCAGCAGGTAGGACGGGTGGATGAAGGGGAGACGCACCGCCGCCAGCAGGTCTGACAGAGTCTGACAAGAGAGGGGGCAAGGAGAAGAAGAAAATGAGGATGAAGGCAATCATTGAGCAATGCTAAGATAACATAACGGACAGAAAAACTAAAGACACAGAAGTAAACAGTACTAAAACAGTGTTTGCAGATTAATTTATACTGGCATTGAAACTGCCAGGGGATGATCAAAGAGGTTTGATATGAACATTAAACAAATAGCTTTGAAACACAGCAGATCACAGTCAGTCAACAGACTCTCACATCTTTAGAAAGGACAGTTGGATTAACTCCCAACCTCATTATACATGTTTTTTTCGAAATAATATCATGAAAGCAGAAAGGGAAAAAAAAGAAGCATGTGCTGTTATAGGAAGGAAACCTGGTAGTAGCGTGGCCATTAGATCAGTAACTGTCAGTGTGAGGCCCTCAAAGCCTGGGCTTACCACGCTGCATGTGTCATTTTTCTGTTTCTATATTTCTGAAGGACAAAATGCCCAGGCAAGGATGAAAAGACAAGAAAAATCTCCAAGTCGCAGTTTTTTTTGTATGTATTTGGCGCCTGTACATATCCAAACAAAACTTAAAAACAACTCCAGCGACTTTTAATTCAGTCATTAAAACTGATTCATCATTCAACAAGAAGCCACAAATAACATATCTGCAAAGTTTTCAGTCACATCCGCTCACCACCTCACGTTCACAAGCGCATTTGGTTTTTGAGGCAGCGGGGGGGTATCTAACCGCTTCCCACATTCTGCTTCTGATTTTTCCGGCTCCAAATTAAATCTTACAGAGTCTAATGTTCCTTTGAAGCGAGATTAAGACACAGTTCTGGTTAATCACAACCCATTGATGCCAAGTGATGATCCAAAGAAGCTACTTACCAGGTTTTTAAAATCGAACAATAAAGAAATCCTAACTAAAATGTTCACCGTTTGCTTTAAGGTGAGGATTTGAGCAGGATGAGCAGGCTTTAAAGATAATTAATGATGTGGAGTGAACCAAAACTATTAAAATACTCAACTACGGCACCACAAGTATTTTGAGTGCATGTTTGCACTCAAAATACTTGTGTTTGCTCCTTTGCTGGGCAGCATACACTGATGTGTGCTAATGTATAGGTGTTCAGCCATGGAGGGAGGACAGCCTGTTGCCATGGTAACCTTGTCTATAGCTCTTGCTGCCGAATGTTATTTATTTTTCTTTCAGCATGTGTGTGTATAAATGTCTGTGTGCCCGTCTGTACTCCCAAGGGAGCCTCATCTATGTCGACAGTAAAAGCTGTAAACAAGCTTGGACGGAGCAACAGAGAGCTGGGTGGAGATTGACCCCGATGACCCCTCGGCTCAGAGCGACGTGGCCGAGACGTGCAGGGGACAGCGACAAAAACAACAGACTCTGAGCAACATCATTCAGGGGAGAACACATAATAAGCTGACACTCTGCTTAAGCATCCCCTACTCCCACCTGAGGCCTTTTTACTCTGGCATGTGACCCATTTGTTTTCTAACAATGTCCTGCGGAGCTTCTGACCAGAATAGAGGAAATAAGATGGTGGAGAAAGAAGAATGAGAGGAGGGAATGGCATGGGGGAGGAAGGACAAGAGGGAGAAGGCAAGCAAGGACAGAAGAGAAGGAAAGGAGAAAGAAGAGCAGAATGAGACAAGACAAGAAGAGGGAAAGTAAACTAAAGACAAATCGAGAGGAACAGGAGAGGATGAGACGGCACTCAGGGAAATCTGCCGATGACATCTCTTTGCGAGCCCTAATAGCAAAACAGCATCCTGCAGATGGGGCTGTCTTTTCCCCCTCTCCACAGGCGTACTAAACATTTTATCAAAAAAACACCCCAATATGCACATAAACACGGGCACTCGCTCCCAGCGCTAATAAAGCAAGAAGGTAAAGTCAAAGCATGTGTAGCATCCGGAGAAATTCTTCTGTGAAGATTCACAAGGTGAGGAGAAAATACTGCTTTCAATTAAAGTGCCCCCATACTGCGAGATTTGCCCCGATAGTTACTGAGTCATGTCACAAACAGAGGAGCTTTCTATTGCAAGTTATTGTTTTCATGTCTGTCTTAATCTCTCCGACTTTTGTCTTATGACATCTTTCATTAATGCCAGTAATCGGATGGGGGGCACATTTTTTAAATATATTTTGACACTAAAGTGAAAGCTTTTAAGACATATTTCTTTCAAACAAGATGCAAGTGAGACATTTTTTTTTAGTATTCAATTTTGTAAATCTGATTTGTTGGGTTTACAATCTCTCCATGTACTCTTACACCAAAGTACATAGTGTGTTTTCGTAGGCTGTGTAAAATGATGGTCATGTCATGTTTTTTACTAGAAATGTAATTTAATGTGCTAAGTTTAAACTCCCCTTGAGAAAACATACATTATTTCATATATGGGTGTGGTGCACTACAGCCTCTCGTGGCCAAAACAGGTATCACAACAACAATCACTTCGTCCTGACATAAATACATCTTCCTTCGAGAAAATGGATTGATGATTAGATTGATTTTATTTTAGGGAAAGGAGGAATGCATTCAAAGCCTTTTTTGCATCCGTTTATAACATGGATAGAAAATAAATTAGATTGGAAAAATAATCACTAGAATGTATTTTTTCAGTAAAGGAGGAACAAACTGCATTTTACTGTATTTAAAGTCAGTTCTGGCTCATTCATGTATCAGCAGGTCATCTGAAGTAGGTCCATTACTGACCCTCGGTGCTAAATTAAAGCTGAATATGGGGCAGTTCCAGCCAGGTGGTGCCCTCAGTGGCACAACATAAATAAATGTGCTAACATGTCTAGGGTTGCCTGTGGACATCTTGCTCATATTCTGAACAGCAGGTGGATGGGCTAGGAATATGTTAGTGGTCTTCTGTGGTGTGAAGTTTGCATCCCAAATATTCTGCTTCTATACAGTTCGAAAACATGCAGCTCAGGTGGGCTGGAGAACGTATTTATACATTTTACAAGGCAATAAAGTCATGACCTGTCCCAGATGCATCCCTGTCCGTTTAATGACCTTGACTAGGAATAGGAGAAAATCGGTCTTCTGGGAGCTCAGTAGCAAACTGCTCGCAGAATTCAGAGAGCGGGTGAATTGGGAGGCGCGGGTCAAGAGTTTGAGGCGGGATTGACAGACTAATCTAACAATTGAGCTCACACGTGTTCTCATTAGCAGTTTTGTCATGGTACCTTCTAAACCACATCCACACAACATGCACACCAACTTAACTTTCCTTTACCTGTGGGAAAATGAAGTAAAGAAAAGACAAGCTTGCTACTGTTCCATCTGCGGGTCTGAGCTACACACAAACCCACATCTGTTGTGGTCTCTTTTCACTTGCCAAATGTTTTTAAAATGGCAGTAAAACTACCTCAAAGAGACAGCATCTAGTGCCTGCAAAAAGGTAAGGTATTTACCACGAAAATATCCACCTAAATACACACCCACGTATACACACACACAGAAAGAGACAGATGGATAGACTAGCAGTAGAGCTGTAGGTTGATTGTACTGTATTTTAATCATGTGCTGTTTGAGGTCAAACTTGTTGAACCGGTTGGTTCATTGATTCAATGAAAATCTGGTTAAAAAGATTTAGACAATGTAAAGTCACATGGGCTGACGTCTGATTAAATAAACAACCATGAATTCAAATATTTTGTAAATTAGTGTGTGTGTGTGTGTGTGTGTGTGTGTGTGTGTGTGTGTGTGTGTGTGTGTGTGTGTGTGTACGTGNTCTGGTTAAAAAGATTTAGACAATGTAAAGTCACATGGGCTGACGTCTGATTAAATAAACAACCATGAATTCAAATATTTTGTAAATTAGTGCGTGTGCGTGCGTGCGTGCGTGCGTGCGTGCGTGCGTGCGTGCGTGCGTGCGTGTGTGTGTGAGAGAGAGAGAGAGGATGACTTTATTTCAGTGTAGAGCAGTTATTCCTGACTGTTACATTCCTCCATTTCTCGGAGAAATATAAAAAATTTACTCTTCATCAGAAATTCTAACCAACTCTATCTCACCCATTTCTTTTGAACCAACTCTCTCTCTTCGTTGCTACCTCCATTCCCGCTCCTGGCTCTCCCGCCCACACATGCATACATCGGCATTGGAAATGAGGGGAAGTTGCACACTTGCTGTTAAAATTCAAATCCAAAGTGTCAGACCCTGCATACAAAAAAAAAAAAAAAAAGTAGTCGTGCTTGGTGCCAGTTGGAACTACTCAAGAAGGAGTTTTGCATAACGCAAAAAGGTTCTTGTTTATCTTCTGGTTTTGTTTTAAAGAAACAAAGACTGTTTTGTTGCATGTTGAACAAAACATGACTATATTTTGGGGTGGTACACTACCTTTTTTTGGTGAAATGTATTGGAAATGTATTTCATCTTTTGTATCTTTGCACTGCAGACTCATCTTGTGGACAATCAAGGTTTACGCCTGTTTAATATTCAATACCACTATTGATCAGTGCTGGTACCTTGTCGAAACACATGATTTTTTAAAGGGGCCCTATTATGCTGAGGTTTCATATTTGTGTTTTGAGCCTCTGCTGTGACATGTTTTCATGCTTTAATGTTGAAAAGGCTCTTTATTTTCCTCATATTGCCTGCACTGCAGCACCTTTTTTCATCCTCTGTCTGAAACCAGAGCCCAGTCTGCTCTGATTGGTTAGCTGCATAGAGGGAGAGAAAGTCTCTGGTGGAACTTCGGGATTTTATCTTTTGCAGACCATTTACATGAACAAAAACCTATATAACACACTACAGGGAAGGGAAACCCTACTAACCATAATAGAGCCCCTTTAATTACTAACTTCCCTTTGTTGCGTCTATAGTAGAACGTTTTCAATTGTGAATATTCGCTGAACATAAAACCTCATTATAGATAAAACATGTCAATAATAAGTAGACAAGTTTGATTGATACTCAAATATAAATTAAAGCAAAAAGACAGCAAAATAAAACCGAGGTAAGACATGGAATAACAAAACCAACATTGACGTGTTAAATTGTGTAACTGTCAGATGCCTACTGTTTATTTGTAATCCTTTAAAGAGGAATGTTTAAATTGTGTCAAGTTTTATCTTTACAATCACTTTTCACTTGCTAAACACTCCTTAATCATTTTAGGGAGGATTCATTCCAGATTTGCTTTGCACAGCTTTTAAATGCCAAGCTGGATTTCTCCCTCAATGCAGCGAATCAGTTTGTGGATTTATATGTATACTCTTCCCCTCCAAAACCTTTTTTAGAAAGTGCAAGTGACAACATGGAGTGAAATGATAAGCAATTCAGAGGCATATCCTTCTCGACAACACAGCTGCACCATGATAATCCTCTACTCCAGTCCCTTTGTTGGGATGTTGTGTGGAAAATACTAAAATACAAACAGCTCTAAACAGTCTAGTCCTTTCATTCCTCCATCTCCTCCACCTGGCTTTCATCCAAGCTGCCAAAATAATTTTCATCCTTTATATTTGCGGATGAAATCTCTTTTCGTGGCAGATATACCCAGGGGATTACATACATTCTCCCAACTTGTGCCCTCCTGTTGAATTGAGGCTTAAGTGGTCAAATGAAATGACTGTTCTTACAATACTGACCGAACAAAATCACACATGAAGAGTAGACTGCATACACTTGATGCATGATATGTGCTAAAAGGGTTAGATTTGAATTATCTATATGTTTGAGATTCTAAGCAGGTGTTTAAGAGTACTCGTGACACTCAGAGCAATGAGTGCAGCACTTGCACTCAGCTCATGACATCACGGTGTGTATCCGACTCCATTGCTCTCCGACAACCTCTTGAGCAATCGCTCTCTCATGCACAGGCTCAGGCACGCCGAGTGAATGCAAGCTCTGTCCCTCCAGACGAATGGTGTGACCTGTCATTTTCATCTTCTCGCCTACTCATGTAAGCATATTTGTGTGCTTTCAAAACAGGGATGGCGTCTAATGGATGCATATTATTATAGCTACAGTCCATGCTGCAAAGGCTAATGAGCCCACTGTGCCTTAAAAGAAAAATATGGCGTGATGTTTTTACATTCCTTATAAGGAGGTTGCTTTTTCAACAAGTAGAACATATGGAAAGTGCTCACAGGAGTCTGAGGACATATGGAGACGCTACTTTTAGCTAGTCCACCCACGCAGGCTATCCCCCCCATCTTCCATTTTCCTCGCACAAGGATCATTTATGAGGAGTCCATATGCTTTTCCACTTGTATTTTGAAATTCAACCCAGATAACACCTTGTGACTTCCCCTCTCTAATGGTCTATCTCGCTGCTGCACAGCACACACAAAAAAACACATTCACACACACACACACACACACACACACACACACACACACACAGTGAGCGGCAGGGATAATGTGTCTAACAGTGAGCCTCTCAGATCTGTCAGGGGCAGCAGAGAAGCAGCTGGGGAGCCGCCATACGCTAACACGGATGACAAATGTCCACTGAGCTTTTCCCATTTTACTACTGTCAGCAAGGACTAACGCCTCTTACCATATGTGTGTGTGAAACGATTCAGTGTCATGGCAGCAACTAATAAATGACACAGGAATGGTCATATGTATTTGCTTTGCACTGAGCAGATAGGAATAAGCTTCTGCTTTAGAGTGAAACATTTACAGGCAAATGCTAAAAATGCAGATGCATATGAAAAAACTAAGTAATAAACAACAAATTCAACACACACACACACACACACACACACACACCTACACACACACACACACACTGCCCGATTATTCCCCCTATTATTAGTTTTATAAAGCAGATCTCTGGTCACAAAGGCGCATGAT
>NW_011365079.1:95984-172995 GCF_000735185.1 Notothenia coriiceps
TCTCACACACACACACACACACACACACACACACACACACACACAAAGGTTCACACATGTGTGTTCAATAGAGCGCGTGCCAATGTTTAGCCTCAGAGTGCTAACAAACCCACTCAGCTGAAATGACCACAGCTTCGTTGTGTCCTTTTCAGAGTGTGCAGGTTTGTGTGAGGAGACACGCATGTGCTTTTAGCGTGGTAACACATAATGGATTAATAAAATACGGTCTTGTAAATAACACTTCATTTTGGTTCATGAGATGCTTTCCTGAGTGTGTTTGTGTGTTTTTTGTGACGGCACGACTCAGTGTGCATATGAGCCAGGAGGATGGATGGAGGGGGTGGAGAGAGATGTAGCGGACGACAGACGCTGACTGCTGCCCTGAGCAACTACTGACAGGTGCAATGTGTTCTCCTCTGAGGCCTTTTTTCAGCATGACTTCATTCAACAAAAAAAGAAAGGAGCTTTCTTCCACTCATTTAATACAAAACATATTTGTAAGAACGGCTGCTGGCTGTATATTAACATAAAACTTTCTGGCTTGTTTCTTAATTCGCTGAATTATTTGTGACATGTGATGGTAGCAACTTATGTATTTGCCCTCCATTATATAGCGCTGCAGTTTTTTTTATTTGTTGGTTCTCTATTCGCCGTATCGCTCATGGAACCCTTGTGTGTTTATTTAAGAGCAGCCCAGTGGGAATAAGGCACATTTCGACTCGCTGTGGTTATGCAGCCTCCATAGTTGGGTGACTGCGGTTCAACTGGCTGCACACATCAGGACTGAGCGCACTCAGGGACGACAAAGGACACAGATGAGAACGCGGTCCGGAGTTCAGTGGCTTGCATCAGATCCCATCCGCTCTAATACGCGAGTCGCACCGCAACAAATGATTTCTAGTCTTGTGTGAATGTTTGAGCACAGGACTGGGATATGAACAGTGACATCCGATGCATTCTCAATGTGTGTGTGTACATGCAGGATTGTATTCATGTGAGTTTGAGAGCGGAGAGGCAGAGAAAAAGCAAAGACTGCAATATGCATCAATCTCCATTGCCTTGCTACGTCTCTTCAAGAGTGCCTATTTGTCACAGGTCATGCTGAAGATGGCCTACCCGTACATTTCTGCTTCCAAGCTTCCGTTTCCTCCTCAAGGAGGTTTGTTGTGGCACATAGCTCCTCATCTTGAATAAACACAATTAACCTTTTCTTTAGGGGTGCGTGGCGAGGAAAAGTTTCTGGTTTGAATTGGAGCTTAAAAAGAAAATGACTAGATTAAAAGTGATGCCTATGGTGAAAGGGCCATTTGTGGTTTTGAAGGTAAATTAAAATGTTAAACAGTGAGGGAAAAGTTTATATCCCTACACAGCCTCAAAGCATTTGTGTCCTTTGATAATTTTATACTCTACATAATGATAGCATCATTTTTTCTTTCTTTTTCCCTCTAATGAGCACTGGAAGCAAAGAAAATCATCTTGTCACTTCACCAGTCAATTGTAATAAATTCACCAAATATAACTAATAACTTCGAGTAGGAGATTTTATGTAATACCTTTAACCATATCAATACGGCATGGGAGCCGCAAATGTCAGGGCAGGCGATTGTTATTTCTGATGAGTGGACAGCAGGTCTTTGCTAATGGCAAGGCTGGCCCTTTTTAATCATGAAAACACACCATTTACTGTCCTTTTTAGCTGTTACATTAGTTGGCCACTTTCCAAAGAGCCAATTAATCAGGCTCTTTTGTCAGGTTGAGTCACCTGGCAAGATAGGAACCTTTATGAAATATGTTCAAGTGAGGCGTAATGGCGGTCCTATTCAGGGATTTGGCAGGAGACTGGACTGTTATAATTGGAGCCATGTGTCTGTGGTCGTCCCACAAAAGAGCACTGCGTGAAAAGAAGGGCAGGTCTGTCCCTGTAAGCACCTTCAAAGAGAAAACATGACACAAGACGCCTCTTCACTTATGGATCCAGTTTCTTGCTGGCTGAAGGCAGATTTAGTTCTCAGATGTAGCTTCTTACGATCAATAAAGGATGAATGTTAAGAGGTTTTAGTACATTGAGGTGTGTATAATTTAAATAATAAATATGTATTATTAACTATTATACTGTCTGACCAACTGAGCAAACATTTGATAGCTTTTTTAATAAAGAATTTAAGATTATTTGACATTGACATTATTATTATTATTATTATTATTTGACATTGACATTATTTGCTTTTTATTAATCAGAGTTAATGTCAACATGTTGATGAATCCTTGGGTAGGATACTTAACCCTGAGTTGCTCACCAAAGGTGTGTGAATGTGTATGAATGTTAGTTCCCTAGAGCAAGTGGTACTGCTCAATGAATGAGGTGTGAACGGTGAATGACTTAGTATGTAAAAGCACTTTGAGGGTCATAAAGACCTGACAAAGCGCTATGTAAGTACAGTCCATTTACCAAGATCAATACTCTGTTCATTAAATGCTAAGCTTACCATTTCTTGGCAGTATTTTTAACATGTAATTCTAACCGAGAAAGCACATTATCTAATTGCGAAAAATATCTATACTATTCCTTATAGATTTATGATTATCCGAATTGTTGTAGATTTGTTTAAGTTCTATCAATCTCTCATTTCAGCCAAAGGGTTTGTAGTCTCTATTTCATGAATATAGTCAAATATATATACATATATAATATAAACAGCTGCAATAATATTCATATCAAGGAAAACTGACAAGCTTTCTCTTCTATTTCACTCAGTGGTTATGTTTCTCATAGCAAACCATTATTAACGCTCAAAATGTCTCTAAGCGATGTCCGGGCCATGTTTCCTGGTGCCATCGGATGTTAGTGACAGCGTAGCGGAGAGAGAAAATTGCATATTATTTACCCAGCGCCTTCAATATGCCACTTTTCCACTCTATAGCCCGCAGCTTACAACCCACAGAACATGCACGTACAAAGACACACATTGGCGTGCGCTCCGTTGAATGCAAACGCACATAAACTTTGCTCAGGGCATTACGACCCCCCTCCCCCCCCTCCCCCTCCATGACTGAGTTCTTGAGCAGAGCTGTGACATTCTGCCCTGACATGTCATTAAAAAGTGTCACAGGTTCGGGGGTAGTGATTCGCTGCTCGCTGCCTCCAAACGGGCAGTGGGGACGGAGGCGAGGGCGGGGGGGATGATGAGCTGTGCTGGACGGACCATGCGTGTAAACTCAGCCCTCTGGGTCAAATAACCTTCTCCTGTGGCATGATGGAAGCAGACTATCCTCTCTCCGCACTCCTCCCTTGTCTTCTCCGCAGGCCCAAGGCTTGCTAGTTGTTTTTTCGGTCACACATGGGCAGGGGATTTGAGCTTGACCGAGAGCTCAATCACATCTCCCCTGCCTGGATGTCATGGCTGTGCGCAGAGGCACAAACGGTTGGATATGAGATTAGAACACAGGGCCTTCTTTTTTCTCCAATCCCTTTTCTTTCTCGTTTCTCAATCAATCTGTCCTTCTGTCTCGCTCCGATTCTTTCTCTCACTCCAACTGTCTTACCACCCCTCCTTTTCTCCCTCTCCCGCTCTCTTTCGAGACGGGGTGACCCTGGTGTCTCGTCTCAGGAACCAGTGCGGTGGAGTTGTTCAGACAACCGGGAGAATGTTTCATTTCTTTTTTCTTCTACTTCATCTGAGTAACTCACCTCTGCACCTCTCCATTAGAGTGTGAGATTGCTGGACCGAACTGGATGCTGGTTTTCGATGCAGATGACACGGGTCGCATGTTCTCCTAAAAACTGTGCAGCGACCTTGTTGTGGCTCCCTGTGAATTTTGCAGGACCACCGGGTCTAATTTTCCATCAGCCACCATGGATTTATCAGTCACCATTTCATAAAAGCTAATCCCACTCTATTTCTTGTTATTTTGTCTCAGCTCTTATATAGAAACGTCTGCTTCCAATGGCTTGTGCTTAATCTTTGTATTGCACAAAATATTCTCAAACTTCCCCTAGAGCACATTTAAGTCCTGATGGATTTCTACATTTAAAAAGATAAATGTTTAATACAAAAGGTAAAAAAACAAACGGATGGGTCATAAAAGTAGTTCCCAATAAAGTGACTTTGATTGCCTGAGGCAGTTCCCCTTTGTGCAGGTTGATGAGAAGACATTACTCTGAAAGAATGGCTCCTCCAGTGAAGGAGCGGTGTAATTTATCTGATAATAATCTCACCTCCACTTTTTAAACAGCTATAAAATACTTAAAAATCATCAGCTTTAAATTCATAGGTTCCGTGAGTGAATCCATAAAAATCTCATGACATGAGGTTTCCCCCCGCTGGATGGATATCCTATGCAGTCCATTTACATTTTTTGTGAAAGTGGACTGACGTTCTGACCTTGAGGCTTATCGATTCCACGTTTGTTCAAATTTGACCTGCTGTACCTGAGTGTCAATACCTCTCTGCGGGTTTTAACCTCGGATTATGATTAACAGCCTCTAGGAATAAATCCCACCGGTTAGGCGTACGATAAAGGACTGCTGCTGTCTGTGTTTTTATTGTGTTTTTTTTTCTCATGCGGTACTTTGTCTCACAAACAAATGAAGTGCAACTAAGAATAGAGCACATTCTGAGGGCAAAGCACTCCTGGGATTATGAACAACTGCTGTGTTAGGATGCATCTGAGGCACATAAATTGATGAACACCACCGATAGAAAACAGGGAGTCCCTTTACTGGATTTCCATGCTGTGTACCTCACCACCACACATATGCTGTAACGTGAGTTTTATCTCACTTCTTTGTCTCATGACACACATACAGGGTGTGCTCCTTTTGGTTAAATGTAATGTAGTGTCGGACACACACAAACACACTCATCAGCCCTCTGTTGTATTACCTGCACTCTGGTGTTGGGGTCTCGTTTGATCCACTTGATGACCGTCTCGTAGACCAGCTCCTCAGCTTTGGTGTTCAGGCTGTCGTTGGAGAGGTAGGCCAGCAGATCGTCCTTGGACACGCTCAAAATCTCCTCCTTTCCTGCCACCTGAACAGTAAGGAAGAAACTAGTCAAACTCAAAATGGGACCCTTTAATTAGCTTCAAGCCCTTTGACACTCCGTAAAAGGTTCTTGACGAATAGCTGGATCCAGCTCCCAAGTTGAAGGTTAACTAGAAATATTATTTGTGTTTTCTTCTTTGATGGCTAATGAATAAACTTGCAGAGGCATTAGAGATGACGCTGAGGTTAGAAAAGCAACATATTTTCTCTCCGTACTGTGCAGCAGAGCAAATCGTTCTGTCCTTAGTGATTCCTTGTGAATTTACTGCTTCCGAAATCTATTTCACTTTCTCTTGTGCGGTTTAGTGCTACATTTTTTATTAAAAAGCTGTTATAGTTAAATAAAGCTAAGTACTTAATGTATTCATGTATTGATTGCTAAAGGCATTATATCTATATTATGAATTATTGTAATTATTTCAAGTTGATTTAATTTCTGTTTGTTCATAACTGTATTTATTTTAGTACATTTAGTACATACATTTAGTACATTATTATTTTGGATCCAGCATGTATCTTCCTCAGGAATTCTTTCTTAGACTGACAGGAAAGATGCTAAATCTCTACCCACCTCAGGGAAGTTCTGCAGTGCATAAGCTTTGG
Organism: Notothenia coriiceps; assembly: GCF_000735185.1. NCBI lineage: Eukaryota > Metazoa > Chordata > Actinopteri > Perciformes > Nototheniidae > Notothenia > Notothenia coriiceps. Next base: position 101,632 of record NW_011365079.1, read on the forward strand.
CCATGTTATGGAGCTCCGTGCAAGTCATAGCTTCAGCCATGGCCAGCACTCCAAGACAATTAGCTGCAGTCAGCTGTTTTTCTGGAGTCGATAAACAAGGTTGAAAAGAGACAGACAGAGAAACAAAAACAAGAAACAAACAAAGACACAGGCAGGTTGATTAGGATGGAGAAAAACATCATTTAGACATCCTTAAAAAGATCAGAGACGTAGAAAGCAAAGACAGAAAAAGCAGGCATCAGGTAGCACAGATCGTGTATATCTTCCTGAGACAGAGGGAGAACAAGTCTAATAACTCAAAACAGCTCGGGGGACAAACAACGAGGGGCATCGATCGCTCACAGCCCAGGCAGGAGGTGGAGAAAAGCAGGAAGTGGGATTTGGGATTAGCTGGACCACTTTAAAGAACTCCTGTCAGATCTCAGGGTCTACTATTACACACACAGAGCTGGGGATATATAAAAGTAGCATTAAAGGAAGGCTAACGGGAGAAGGTTAACACTACCTTCTGCAGTCTCTTGTGAGGGTGCGGGATTCAAGGTGGTGTTTCGGTAATTTGAGTTTTTTTTCACCATTTATCACAAGAGAGGGGAATGTGTTGGCAGTGTAGTGCACACACACAGGCAAACATGTGGATGAACTGGGTCAGCGGCCAATGAAAGAGGCCTGATTAAATAATAACCATCAAAAGGGAAGCCATGCCAGGCCTTATCATTGAAGTCAGACTGAGAGTCTTTCCTAAACAAATATCAGCCCATAAAGGTCATCTAACATCTGCTAAATCAAAGCTTAACACCAGCCAAACCAAAGACCAAATCAAAGTTGGCTTCATGGTTCATCAACTAGGGGGTTAGGGACTAAACAAAAAAGACTGTTTTAAATGTCTCTCTGTTATGTCATTTCAGCAAAGACTTATTTCACTGCACACGCTCGCAAACTCATGCCATTAAATTAGAAAGAGTTGAAATTTAGGGCATGTTTCTTTAACATTTTCGGATTATAAAACAGGCAGGATTTCTCCAGAGTAGTAGGCAAACAATAAATGACTTTGTTTTTATTTTCAGAAGTTCTGTGAATAAAAGTCAAAGTGTTATAAGTAGGTCGAGGAGATGCTATTTCTCCTTGGTGTATTTGTTACAAACTTCAATAATATCTGACACAGTATCAATTTCTCTTCGCTCAAGGACACACGCTCTCGCCTGTATTTGCTCCCCTCGTAACGTGCTGAAATGTCATGAATCTTGTCGAGGAAGAATGAATTGACATCTCACTGGCAATGCAGTCTACAAATGGTTTCCCTGTTTTCACCCCCGACCCCCCTTTTTTCTCGCCCAAATTGAGAGAAACAAATCAATAATGACGGCTGCTGGTTCTCTTTTTCTTTCTTTTTCTGCCGTTGACCTTTTTGCTAACATGCACTTCCCTTGTGTTACCGACATTCAAAACAATTCATAAAATGGAATGCAAAGCCTGACATTTGTAGCTTTTTTGGTCGCCCCTTTGGTTGGTTACCCTATGAAATCTGGAACATGCCATTTGTGCTTCATGTGACCCCTTGGGCTCCTGAAAGCCCCTTCTCTGTTTTGCTCCACTTTCCATACCATGTCTAGGTATCAATCTCTTTTGCTATTTTTCGATTCTCTCGTGGTTCAGGCCAGAGGATTTGACATTTAAGTGACAATTGTTCCCTGACCTTTTTATAAATCTGCCCCTGTGCTTGGTCTTGCCCACTGGGAGGAGATCAGAGGCACCGTGCCCAACTGAGAGTGCTCGCGGGCTGAATTCTCGCACGACTGCGGGCTTTGGAAAAATGACAAACAGGGGCGTGACGTGCCAGAGTCAGGGAGGAAATTTAGCTTCTGCATAAGACGGCACTCTGTAAGGTTGGGCATAGTGATGAATTATGACAACATGTGAAAACACACAAGGCTTTAGTTACTGCATGTACCAGGAAAGGTCACGTCGGAATATCTGATGTTATAAGCTTGCACACTTGATGATATCAGCATCAAACACACACTGAGCTGTTCCTACCTAGGAAGGAGACACAGACTTTACAGAAGGTGTTGAACTGGAACTTGTTGGCAGCCTCAAGCAGCGTCTTGGCGTTGGCAGAGTCGATGACCAGCGAACCGGTGTACACGAACTCCAGCAGCAGTTCCAGCACGTCGGCGCTGATGTTGCTCATGGTCAGCTCTAGAGTCTCCCCGCTCCTCGTCTCCCCCGATGACCTGATCAAGGTGGAGAGAGCAGAGTTAGGGATATTCTTGGAGAAAAGGCAAAGGGAGATACAAAAAAATTAAATGGGGATAGGGACAAAGATATGCTACATACAACAACCAAAACACACCTGGGCCAGTACAAGAGTGGGAAGAAAAAAATAAGAGAATCATTACACGATAAGATAACGTAAATTGAGAAAAGGGACAGAAACAGAACTTTGGATGGTTTCTATGTTTCTATGGGGGCTAGCAGATTTGCAACTATATTGCTGCATCTGAAACAAAATTAACTCTCTGAACAAGGATTAGGCAAACAAAAGTTATTGCTTGGTTTCAACAGGCATGCTTATCACATGTGGGTTTTCATGTATGCATAGTTTTGAAGTGGTGAACATGCATAAATGGCAGGGTACATTATGAGCTATTAGACGGAAAACAGAGAGAAAGAAAGTGACGGCACAGTTCGTACAGGGACATAAGACAGAATGTAAGGTATGTTGGTTAAAGCATGTGGTGCTGGGCCATCTCGCTGTTTGTGAGCTTACACTGCTGCCGTGTGCGTGCTGGGTATCAGGAGCAGAGTATCCACTCCTACTGGCGTGGTGTAAGAGGCGCCAGGGAGGGCTTGGATGAGCAAATTAAATAGAATATGATATCCCTGCGTAATGCAGAGCCTGAGATGTGCGAGGAGGATTTCAGCCACATTGTGACTTCACCGGGATCAAATGGCAGAGATTAGTTCACATGCAGGATCCCCCCAGAGAGGTATGAGAGCGTCGAATAACACCTCACCACCCATGTCTAATGTCCCATGTGAAACAATAATCCACTCAAGGGCAAAATAAATGGAATCAAAGCCCGGCAGAACGAATTCCCCCACTACTACGTCTCTCCTCCTGCGGCTACGGGCATCAACAATATGAAAAGTAGCCTACATTAAGATGGATGGAGGCTGTTTGCTTGTGTCAGTCATGGCCTGTTTCTGTGTGTATTTGTGTGTGTGTGTATGTTTGTCTTTTTTCCTTTTCTGTTGGAGCCAGTTTGTCGGAGTAGAAATCATGACAAACAGTCAGCTTTTAGTGGGACACAGACAGCAAAACAAACAAGATGAGACAGGTAGAGGAAATGGTTATAGTGAAGATGAGGAAAGACAGTTTGGGGGTGGGGGGGGGGCGATGAGAAGGAAGTAAAAGGGAGGGAGGCAGGGCGAGACGGTTCTTCCACAGGGAGCCAGCAGCCATCCTTCCGAGGGAGGGTTTGGGTTGTTCCATGACTGTGCCTTGGTCTTTTAAATAAGAGATATCCCTGCCCACCCCCGAAAAAAAATCCACCATCACACCTAAACAAAGCCTTTGTCCCCGCTGCAATAATCATCAGTAGCCTGTAGTGTATGAACTGAGACATTAGTCGTCATTTAAAGCGTACTCAGGAGGTGAGAGGGGAGAAGGACATCCAAAAATAAAATGAAAAAGACAATGGCATTTGTCTCTGGATGGACATTGGCTGGAAAAACCAAAGTAGTTACTCATTTTCCTCCTGCAAAGCAAAAAGCCACATAGTGTTATTGCCCTTTTTCCGTACAAAGCCCTGCAGTGGGGGCAGGTGGTAAGACAGAAAGAAGGGAAGGGGTCGTTCAGGGTTAAAGTGATGGAGGGAGGTGGGGAAGAAAAGAGGGGGGGGGGCAGAGCTAAAAATAAAAGAAGAGCATGCTCATCAACCTGCTCAATTAGTGCAATAGGAACCAGCTCGAGTGGCAGTTTGTTTTGTCTGAGCACTTATGTTATGGAAATGACTTTCCCAGAGCTTCTTAAAAGAGGTGGATATTTATGCTGCGTCTGATTGCAGACTTGAATTTAAATCGTGAAAGCGGGCGGCAGGGAGGACAGGAGAGACAGAGGCGGAGAGATAGGGCGAGGAGGGGGAAAAAAGATGGGCACACTCAGGCAAAGACATTTGTTTGTGAAAAATGCACCACTTATTCAAGAGGAAGTCTTAAAACCCAGCAGAGACTGTCAAAACGGTGGTGAGCAAAGGCGGAGAGGGAGGAGGGGGGCTACACACACACACACACACACACACACAACAGAGAGACACACACACACACACACACACACACACACACACACACACACACTTTAAAAGCCTAAACCTCTGTCCGTGTGGGAAATGGATAAGGTATTCTTTGAATTATCCAGGCATTGATCCTCTCGCAAAACAAGTATACGAACATACAAACAACTAAGAGCACTTGTCACATTCACAACTGTTCTTTTTAAGTAATCCGTTCTTTCAAAAGAGTCAGCGACAGATATGTCTTTCTTCCTTAGAGTATAATTTACAATGATTTATGATGCTTTGATGATTGGAATATGTATTTTTGATAACACCAAAATCCAAAAAGTTAAAAGTGCAAACTGATTATTCAGTTCAGCAAATCGGGGCGCTGACAATTATTTCTGATGATACGCTGTTAAAATCTGTCTTAATGTTTTTTAATCTGACAGTGCCTAATTTGTTATCTGCTGATTTCTGACAGCAGGATGTGAAGCTGTGCAGTGTGAAATTCTTATTTGTGAATGAAAGTCGGAACATGCTAATGATCAAATCTCAAAGAAGCGCACCTACGAACGAGCAAAACAGCAATTTACAGTTTAGAGTTTTGTGAGTTAGACTTCTGATCACAAAAAGTAAGAGATATTTGAAAACACCAACATGTTCTTGCATGAGGCTCATTGTTACTGGTTAAATAACACTGCCATTGTCATTGTTCAATGCAGTGAACATTATTACACTAATGAGTGGATTCACTTCTGTTGTACAGAATGATGTAACAGCATTTTGGTCTATTTATCTCCTCACTTGGACAAAGAATCGCCCGGTCTGTTTATATGGCTTGAAATGAGTGGACTATCTCTTTAAATACATTGTTGCTAATTGAAATGTAAGGGGAATATTCCAGTGTCCTGGCTCCCCCTCAGGCTGAATGGAGCAGCAGAGGGCTGAACAGTGCACTCAGGGCTCAGCTGCAATGTTCAAACAGGGCCGACACTCTAATGGGCTTTAACACAGCTCTCTACCCATCTCATGGTCATAACACTCTCTGACTCGCATAGAGCCCTCATGGGTCGACAGACGGGGGAGAAGGGGAGAGAAACAAATGGCAAGGTTCCATGTGTCAGGGCTGCTCAAAGACTCTGGAGCTTTTTACATTACAGTGGTGCAGGAGATGCAGTGGCCATAAATTAAATGCCTGCAGAGCACACTCATTGGAAAATCCTGAGGGGTATAAAATGGAATTACCGGAGATGATCTGTCTCCCTGCACCGTGCATCGGCCCTTAAAAGTGTAGGGTAATAGGTTTTTTGGTTGGGGGGCGAGGGCAGACGTGCGCGCACATTCTGAAGCAGCATTACATCCTTCAACTATCGTGGGGTAAGACGGCATGTTGAATGAACACCTACAGTAAGGTGGGCCTTAACTCTTTATGCGAAGAGTGGAGCAACATGGAAAAATCGCAGAATTTTGTTGAGAATTTGGAGTCAAAGGAATATCAACCCAAAAAGAATACTCAACATTTCTCAAGCAATATTTTCGCAATTACTTTGCAACGCAACATTCTAGGTCTTTGCTTATCAAGCCTTTAATTTCCTAAACGAGCCATTGGCTTGGTTTGTGGGTGTGTGTGTACGCCAAGAAATATAAGTGTGATGTGAACTCCCTCACCCTCCAGTATCTTCTTTCTCTCTAAGTAATGGCAACCTGCCTGGATAACACAAGAATTACATCACACACACACACACACACACACACACACACACACACACACACACACACACACACACACACAAACACACACACACACACACACACACACACACACACACACACACACACACACACACACACACACACACACACACACACACACACACACACACACAGCGAGGTGGTTTATAGTGAGCTGACAGGGGTCTGAAAGGCAGTGCCTCCTGAATGAGATGGGTGGGGAGCAGAGCATTTAGGGAGATGAAGTACCTCGCTCTCTCTTATTTGACCTCATAAAGATGTGGACAGTAGCGAGCAGGCCACGTGTTGCCTCAGCATAATTGCAGTTGCACTGAGACAGTGACCCGAGCTGCACATGGGAGGCTGTAACTCAATGACGGACAGGCCTTGGGCTCTCTGTGCTCCTCTCTGACCGAGCCTGCTACATTCTGACTGGCTGCAGACGCCTGACGCAAATGCCCCTTCTCTCCATCTCTATAATCTGTGCCTGCTCTACCCTTTTATTCATTTGTTTTTGCTCCCTGGATACCCTTCCCTTGTCCACTTTTCACCGCAGTCCTCTTCTGACACAGCTCTAAATTTCCATAAAGTCAAGGTGCCACATGCCTTGAGGAATCAACGGCAGTCACAGTTGACGGTGTCGTGTTAGCATAATGCTGATGATCCGGAATTCACTACATCAAACTAAAGACGTCTTACAAAATAAACAATTAGCGGAACAAGTTCATTAGATATTCTCCAGTCAAATGAGAAGATCTCTATTTTAGACATTATCTGGTAAAAAATGACAGTGTAATGACAATATATCAGACTAGTTCTTACTATTAATTAGCCAATTAATGGGAATTTGCGGCATTAAACTGTCAAATGAAACAAGAAAAATCTGCTAATTTAGGCAGCAGCAGCAGGCATCAGGACGAGCTTGATGTAAATTCTGTCGCTCCTTTGGGAGCCCCGGTGTCTTCCAGGAGCCACCGTCTTATGCATAAATGATTTGGCTTCGTCATGGATAAGAGGAGCAGAGGAGACTATCTGATAGACAGGCTGACCAGCATGGGGGCTTCAGTTCTCTCCAAAGTCAATCCCTCAGGAAGCTTCTCTGCTATTGTCAAGGTTAAAATAAGACTGTCTCTTTTTTATTCATGGTGTGTGAACGAGTGTAGCTATCGTGGAGATGAGTGGCCCTAGTACAGACGTGGCTTTTCTACCTCTGTTCTCTCTCTGGTCTACCTCACTCCATTCCCATTCAGGGGGAAACAAGTGTATTGCTGGTGAGTGAGGAGGCCGCGCCGGCTGATAAGCAGCTCTCAGCTCTATGATGAGCTGGCAGTGGAGGCAAAGAGGCAAACTCCCCTAAGGCATTCCGGCTTCCCTCTAGCCACTGTGTGTGTCTTTTCTGTTTGTCTTTGTCTTCGCTCGACGCTTCATCCCTAGTCATGCAAGCAAGAACAAACACACACTCACACAAACAACACCAAGGCGGCAAAACAACTTTCAATCAAGCCGAAAACACCTGCTAGGATTTGAAGTAAGGATGAGGACATTAGGGAATTATGGTATTCCCAACCAGGAAAACAAGGCAAATGTAAAAATACATAGTTGCGCTCTCAGACGTTACACAGTCATACACACACATCTGGGGACACAAAAAAGGTCTGACATGCGCACCACCACCACCACACACACACACCACACCCACACACACACACACACACACACACACACACACTTTTATGCAGACAGGCACCAGCGGAAACAAAAACAACCCATAAAGACAACAAATATGGAGTCTGAAGGGCAGAATACTAGGGGAATACTTAGATCCACTTCAAATGAATACATTAGTGAAGGATGGTGTTAACCTGTGAAAGTAAGTGAGCTGTCTCAGATGTGCTTTTGTTTTTAACATCTATTTTTTATTAGACTTACCAATATAAATATGAAAAGGCTTTTTTTGCAGCAAAAACTCAAGAATTAACAACAGAAAAATAAAGGTAGCTGTGTGGTAGCTAGGGAGACAAAAATCCCTCGGCCCACAAAAGACAGTGTGGCTTTGGAAAATTACCACCCAAAGAGCAAAATGCATGATTCTTTTTGTTTTGGCCCTTTGGTGAGTTTCAAAACATCCCCAGTCATGGAACATTTTCACTGCTCATTAAAATGGAAATGTGGTTAAATTGCCCTACATGGGGAGGAAAGGTAATGACGAGGGTTGACCTTTTTCTCCATTTTCAGATACATTCATTTGAGCGGGAAGAGGAAGGAATGGCTGCTGGCCCTGTGTTAGGAACCAAAGTCTTCACACACCTGCAAGAGAGAGAGGGGAAGGGGAAAAAAAGAAAAAGCGACACAAATGCGCCCTATGAAAAGAACAGATTGGATCAACAGCTGGTGGGAGGGAAAGGGAAGGCAAACCTTTTCACCAGGTCCTTGAAATACAAGCTGCAGGAAGCTAGAACATTTTGGTGGACTTCAAACTCTTTGCCTTCAACAATAATTTTCAGGTCTGTAAACTCTTTCGCTCTGCGCTGTTGGTTCAACTCCTTCAACATCTCTGTAGAACAAGAAAAAGAAACAGACAACGCCACATTTGGGTTTAGAAATTGTATCGGTTCCATACTGTACAAACATGAGCAAATAGCATGACAACGGAGAAACAGAACCAAATGTGGAAAAGTGCAGATTGTAGAACACAATATTGCTGGCCACTCTTAAGAAACAATGTATTCACATGATGGAGAAGAAGTTACATGAACAGATTAAATTGAACACTTGAGAAAAGGCATAATGAGATGTAAAAATGTAGCAGAAAAGGGCGCATGCAAAAAAAGGAAATAGTTAGCTCTCATATTCTATACTCTTTAGAGGAATTTGCAATACCCAGTGGATAACATAGAACTTGGAATGAGATAAATACTAGGATTATTGTGAGAAAAGACACTTGTTTAGCTGCATTTGACTTTACACTGCAGCACTAGAACTTCAATGAAGGGAAGCTGAATGAGATTAAAAAGCGCCTAAAAGAAATGTGGGCTGAAAACAGAGACACTGTCAATGCATTATTCATACTGAAATACAATTATTTGGCTTCTCACAAGTGCCCTACTCGGCGAAAAGTTGACCTTCAAACGTCGCTCAATGGGAAAACCACTGCTTATCCCCAAATCCCAACACCCGCCTCTCGCTCTCTTAGAAAAGTACCCAGCACCCGCCCTCGCGTTACTCTCTGAAAAGAAAAAGGGAAAAGAGTTGAAAAACAGGGACGGAGCGCAATCAGAGAAAACAAGCTCGGAGCAAACCGATGTGCTGTCGAAGGCCAACGAACACGCTGAGCATCATGTTAGGCCTGGCCTTACTGTAGCGTTGGGTCGGGGGGGGGGCACTTGTTTCTCAGAGTCTTAATGAGGAACCGTGAGAGGATGCTGAGAGTGAAAATCAGCGGGAGACTAGCAACTTATTCCACGGCCTTAGAAAGGGATAACCAACAGTGCAGCTTTGTTAATCTGCTATAGAGAATTCCACTAAAAGAAAGCACTAAGAGATTCAAATAATAAGCGACAGACTTGATGGTGCGGAACACAGCGAGTTAGCCAGCCTCCATACGCTCCTAGGGTTAACAGAGACTGCAGGCTGGGAGGTATAGTAAACATCCATTTGGCACAAAGCGTAGTCTGCGTTGAATAAAAGGCACATATTTCATGCTGGGGAGAGATAAACACCAGCCGCGGTATGAGAGGCAAAATGACTAAGGTACTGTAAGAAAGGTGGCAAATCCTTTTTTGATCAGCAGATTTATTTTTCTCAAAACTTGACACTACCTTCACAGTTCTTGCTTTAGCATAGCAAAGCAGACTCATTTGTTGTCAGTTACGTGTAACAAGTAATATGTGCATGTGTGTGTGTGTGGGCAGCGATAATGTGATTTACACAGCGGCATAGCCATTAGACTTGTGATTATATCGGCAACACCCGAGCTGAAAGAAAGGACTTTGTCTTCATCATCCTGAAAGAGGTCTGTGTTCATGCCAGACTCAAAGCAGGGATTTAATTAACCTGGAATGACACTTGCCCCTCTATTTTTCTGGAATATGCACTGATTTAGCTCCTTCCATTCTCCCGACACTGGAGGCTCAGCTCTCAATTAATTCGGTAGCTAAAATTATAAAGTATAAAGACAAATAAGGTGCAATTCACCCTTCAAAGTTATCGCACGGAGGAAGTAATGGCCAGAAAGCAATGACCCGGTTATTAAACATTCTGAATACCAAATGGGGAGAAAAATAATAGAGGCAATTTTGGGCAATATGTACTGATGTAGTTTGGCTGGATGCATGGCTGCAATGTGAGAGTGAGACACACACAGGCAAACAGAGCTGGGCATTTGGCTTGTCTTTCATCCATCTCTCGCCGCTCTCCACATTCCACTCCACTGCTGCTTGTCAGTTGGCCAGTTATCTGATTACTGTGTGGCCATGGACTGTGAATAGTGAATACACAGTAGTTTTGAGTTTGCATTAGTGAATCTCCAGCGACCGATATGGCTCTCACCTCCAATCAGCCACACCGCATACCATCCATTTGCCCCGAGAATAGAAAAAGTGAGAGGGGGAGACAAGGGACCTCCACTTGTCAGCAAACAATGGCCGCCTCCCTCGGAGCCGTGAAGGCCGACCTGAATGCCTGATGGAAAAGCTAATTATGGCTTCTTAGGGGGTGTGTCGGTGAGCGCCCTAGAACAACTCATCAACCCCGGGGACCATGAAACTGCACATGACGTCCCCCATTTTCGGGTTCGGCGCGGAGTGTGGGGAAGCACAGCCATGTTCAATGGGACCCCAGCGACTTTGAAACACCAAACGTCTCAATACTAGTGAAGAAAGAATCTCTTGAGGACCGCCAAGTTCTGCAACAGACGGATAAAATACTGGTAAGGTCTGTTTCATGGGATTTAGACAGGAATTAGAGAGTATTGTTGTGGACTGAAAACAGTGATGAAATGTGCAATGGTAGTTTCCTGCCCCTAAGCCGTTCACTATTCTTATAATGCCCCACTGTGGCTCTTTATGATTGGTTGACACACTGCATAGGGGGTTTGAAACCAGTGCCAACTCTGCTGCTCAGCCTAGTAACTCTACTGTCAAACATCTGAGCACCGTGGCCAATGGGGTCCCAGGGCGCTATTTCCAGTTACCAATCAGCACGCACCATGCTTCCCCTACTGTTAGGTGTGGCAAGTAGCCCGCTGAGCTTTGATAGGCTGCTGGAAAAGGGAGATGCGGCAAACCATTGGTTGCTGAACGGATGAAAGCCATTTTAGGGTTTTACATGTGTGTTACTGTTAACCACCATTTTGTGTTGATATAAAATATTACCTTTGAGATACAATCTTTATAATATTGTATTATGTTCTGTATTGTTTTACTGAGCTGCTGTGTCTGCAGTATATGTGAACAAGTCAAGGGCAAACTGTATTAGACATATCTATTTTAAAGCTAAACACAGTGAAATGTTCCGTGCCTTTGTTACAATGGACCCGCTTTGAATTTCATTTTTCCTTTGCTGAGAATATCTCTTCAATGGTTTCTAAAATATAAAACTATAGTCAAAACTATTATTATTATGATATAAAAAAATTAGGAAAAGGTTCAACAATATTTGTTTAATTGCATCAGAGCAAGTACAAGGAGGATTTAAAGGCGATGGTTGTAACTCAAAAGACGATATACCACCCTGTGAAGTACCGTGTATAGTGAATTAAGCTAAAACAGCAATTTTGCAATCCAGATAAAAATAATTTCTTTTCTAATTCTTGTTTGATAAAATCTTCTCTACAGCATAAGTAAACAGAGTGTACATATTTATCCGACTGGATGCTATTCTATGTTGCGCAGCAGAAAGGGTGCTGATGTGTTCATCCTGACCTTCTTGTTCTCTTTTAAACTTTCAACAATCAATTCCCACCAACACTCACAGCTTAATTACCCAGAAAAAACTGCTAGCTGATCAATAATTTAATATACAACTCTGCCATAATGCTTTTTTGTAGCTTGGAGGAGGCCATTTTTAACTGATATAAAGCAGGATCTTCTTCCACAACGCATATGATAATGAAAATAAATGACTTGTTATCTGCATAGCAAAAATACACGAAAAAGCCATAAAGCGTTTTCTATTATTCATATTTTCAAGAAATGTGTTGCATTCTATGAAAAATAAAAATCAACTTCAAATTATGTCAATGAAGTCAAATAATCAAACCATCCATCACCATTTCTTAAATTTTAATTTAAGTGTCTTTAATGATCATGTTTTAGCATTAGATGCTTTTAAAAAAAACATTACAACTTAAATATAAATATGAATTAGATATACTTTATATTATTCTAAGTGTGTTTATCTCATGGTATTTATTTACGACATGATTAAAATGACAAAAATGAATGATTGACAATGCCAATAAAAAAATCACAGCAGGACACAGATAAATAAACCGTTTAAAAAACATGTAACATTTAACTCAAACTGTTTGTTAAACTGACATTTGTTAGCTAAAGAAAAGCAAATTTCACTTTTATGAAAAGTTACTTCCAATTACTCGTTATTAATTTGGGTTGCATTTTGCAAAATAGGCCTACTTTAACTTAGAAATCAGCAGAAGCAGCACTGTTGCAGGACTGACACAGATTGACCTGAGGGAGTCAGATCAAATGAGGCTTCCCTGCACATCAGTATTTAGATACACAGAGAAATTCTATGTCAGGGAGGAACTTGCAACAGAATAAGTAGAGCAGGCCAAGAGCATTATTCATAGTGAATGCGAACAAAAGAAATCTTTCCAAGCAAAACATTTTCACAGAAAAAACGAAACCCCATAATAAAGAATATACAATGTCTTTCAGGAGGAAATATTCCCCATAGGAAGTGGTGCAATATACAGAATTAGATTGAATTAATGATCTGATATTATTATGGCTTCACTGTTCAGTGTTTATCTCAGAATCCAAAAAGATGTAGAGATGATCCGAGTAGCAGACGGATGGATATGTGGAAAAAGCTGCTCTCCCCTGCTGACTTTGATAAGACTAACACTTTAAATGGTTTCTCAGTTTCTGACTCAGCCATTAAATACACCCACATGAAGCATTCTGCCGGCGGAGAGATGGTCAAAAGTTCACTATCAGCACAAGATGTTGGATAACTAAATCTCTCTATTCTGCAACCTCAGGTCCAAAGTATAACAAGCCCAAAAGGCTAAATTTCAGCTCTGATGCCAAGGAATTCTTAAGAATGCCTTGACTGACTCCTGACTGATATTTAGATTTCTCTTTCCCTGTGCAGCTAGGGCATTTTTGAAATAATAAGATCCCTTCACAGATAAAACAGATATAAATGATATACATATATATGAATAAAATGGGCTCCTTGTGGCTTTTATGTAATTCCAAACTTAATATAAAAGTAGTATTTATTTAGTCAGTATAAAAGCCACTTATGCAATCCTGTTTTCATAGTTACATAGGAGCAGTAATATAACAAAGCTGAGTCTCCATATTTCACTACATTTCTTCAAAATAATTACACCTTAATACCACACGTATACCTTAGTGTTTGTATATGTTGTTGTACTACTCTATATAAGTGGTTGAATATTTTTTTCATCAAACAATTCCTTGCTAACAAAGATTTAAAAATTATGTCCGCTTGATGTGCTCATTAGCTGCTTAAAGATAAACAATAAAATAGCTTGAAATAAACTAAATCAATCAAAATGTCCAAATTGTTTATGCCATTTTTTTTTACATTTGATTTCTTTCAGGAAATATAAACATTTTCAAATTAAATTGATGTAAAATTCTAAAGATCTTTGGAAAATCATTGACAAGTTCTCTGCTGCCTGCATAACAACCCTTTGTGTAAATGTATTCAATATTTAAGATATAAAGGTTTAAATCAAAATAATTCATTTAATATTTGTAATTACCTGTAATGCTCGGGTGATGGTTAAGGGTTTTAAAAGAAACGTCTTGTTATGTCTTTTTCATCACCATAAAGAAATTGAGTATTACTTTTACTTGTATTTGAACGTTCATATTTTTTTCGAAAATATTAGTTTTGTGTTCACACAATAATCTAGCAAGGGACGCAGCACACGTCCTATTTGTTAGACAAAACAAAGCGAGAAGGTAACCACTTTCCCAAAGCCATTCGTCGAAACACCATCATCTTAAACACTGGTCAGATCATTTCAAAAAGCCATGGTGGCTAAATGTCAAACTTTAAGGTACGAAATATCATGAACATTATCAGGCCACCGATCTAGATGCAAACTTCTGAAAAAATGATTCTTTACGCAGATAAAAGACAACAGATCTCATGTGCTACCTAATCTAGCTCAGGTCTAGGCGTACAGTAATTCTAAACAGTCTCTAAAACATACCTCTCCCAATATCCACCATATTCGGTCATGAAGACGTTTCTGTGCCTACTCCCAGAAATCAGCTCATGCAAGGCATCAGAAATCCTCAAGACCCTTTAAATGTGTATCTGTCCTGATTTGAGTCTCTAAGTGAGCTCTGGCACTATGCAGCACAAGAGAATAGTCAATGATGAGGACGCTTTATTTCTCCAATCTGCTGAGCTGAGCTACTTGAGCCTCAGCACTGCTTTCAACCTGGGCTGAGCCGGGGGATGACATAAAAGACAAAGGCGAAAGGGAGAGAAAGGGAGAGTTAGGGACTCGTGCCCCTCAAGGACGCCGTGTGGGCCTTTGTTGCCTCCTCCAATAGACATGCAAGAAAAGACCTGGAGTAATAGAAAGCACAGTTGTTCACCGCACACTCCAAACTCTACATACATCCTCTGGTCCACGGGTCAGACGTGTATGCACACACATACTCGCGAGGAAACTATTGGCACAAGTAGAACAAAGTGGAGGCAAATGCAAGCACAGGCTCAGAGGAGGCAGGGAATAAACAAAGACAGCCATGGGAGCATCCTTTGGCCGCTGTGACAGTGTGACAGGATGTCATGCGATTCTCTCTTGTTCTTTGTGTTTGTGTGTAGAGAGGAGAGGAGAAAGTCTGTGGTGACTTCCTCATTAAAGCAGGCAGGAGGGACAGGGGGTGACAAGTGGTCATCCTCTCTCAGGTTTTAATAAAGTCTGGACAAATCAAATGCTGCAGACTTTAAATGTGTAGAGAATTGGAAAAACTTTCCTATGACTCTCTTCTGGATACACAAAATAGAAATATGTACTGTAAGCATACACGGCGGGTTACACCTCTGGCTGATCACAGTTCACAGGAGGTTGAAATGTACATTCAGTGCTGCAGTTATGACATTACAGTTCACAGAATCCCCTCTGTGCTATTTTAATACGCGCTTCATAAGAAGTACAAAAAGATTTACTGCACCGAGTTATTTCAGTGTACAGTGTGTGTTTACTGCTGTGGTCTGTTAACATTTTAAATCTTCTGATACCACTTACAATCAATCAGTAAACATTAATTTCTAAAAGAAAAAACATTACTATTACAGGGATGAACTGTCAGAATAATATGCTCTATATAATATGATATTAATATAATCATGCCTTTCTGTCCTTAAGATTTAGCTCATTGTGCCTTTGTTACAATTAAAGTAATACTCCTATACAGCCTGGAAAAAGGCCATAATAAAAGAAAAACAATAAAGCCTATCTATGTCTTCTGTTTGCCTAATGTATAGCAAGTCTATACCACAGGAATATCTGCACACAGGAATATACCTGTGACACAGGAATATCTGTACCACAGGAATATCTGTACCACAGGAATATCTGTACCACAGGAATATCTGTACCACAGGAATAACTGGGACATGCTGTTTAATACAAATAATTCAAAGGAGAAGAGTGGCTTTTATTCCAGGTGAAATATTTGAAACTAAAATAACCAACATGAAGTCATTATGCTTTTTCTCACCTCATGTTCCAAGGGAATCAGAGGCACTCCAAAGTCTGTATTATTACACGGCTAGAAACCATGTTTTTGTTGAAAGCAGCTATTACATAGAAGGCTCAGAGATAATAATGGTCATGTCGATGCCGGTCACCCAGTCAGGTCAGATGAAGACTTAAAAAGGGAATACAAAAGTACAATAGGTTTAATGACTTGGACTTCAATGCTATGAATGTCACATGATTGAGATGTGTATTGATTTATATTTCGAGAAACCCATTTTATTTTTGTGTGCGGTCCATTTATAGACTTCTGACACGTCATTACTGGTGCAGCACGCCTCCCTGGCTGTTTTTAAACCTGCTCGAAATTTGAAAATCAATATGGTACCAATGTACTAATGTGAAAATCCTGACCCATTACATTAACATACATATATTTTTTCCATCATACAGTACGTCGCTGAAATGAAACACCCGTTCAAGCATTCAGAGACGCCAGACTGGAAACGCTATTTAACTCTTTTTACAAGTGGAAAGCGGCTAAGTGCCCGCCACCTGTTTTGTCTAAGAAGCTGACATCTTAACCCAAGTCTGTCGTGAGACATCCAATATTTTCCACTTTTCTCTACAGATGATGACAGCTTCACAAAGAAGGAGGTCCACGGCCACAAGCTTAGACTTTTATTTTAGAGTGGATGAAGCTTGATGTACTTGACATTCTGTAAATTTCACCTTGAATTGTAAGAGAAAGTCCTTATTGACAAGAGCACTAAATGTGCTGATGAATTCAGCTCATTTAGTGCTCCTGTCAAAAACAGAGAATTTCAACATCTCAAAAATGACCAATAGATGCTTCACATGCGCTATTGCTGAAAATACGTTCCCTAAATGCAGCCTATTTCTGAGAATGCGTATAAATGACAAACAAGACTTTTACCAACAAAATGTTCCTTCTCTGCGTCACATAAATGTCAAATTAGAAACCTGGGCATCACCAAGAATCTAAAAATGTTCTGACATATTTACCCGTTCGCTCATCTGATTCATGCAACCTGAACTCAACATAGTAATGTTTGGGACATCATCCTGAAGGCAGCTTCATGTTAGCTTGCTAGGTTGATGTGGTCACAAATGTATCCACATTTCAGTCTGTTCGTGTTAGCTCAGCATTACAACACAGTTCACAAAGTCAAGGGCAGCGGGGCAGAAAGAAATACTAATGAGATGTGTAGAACACTGAATTAAGTCATAATTAAAAATGTATTAGTTCAATTAACCGCTCGAC
The DNA here is from genome assembly GCF_000735185.1 of Notothenia coriiceps. Taxonomy (NCBI): domain Eukaryota; kingdom Metazoa; phylum Chordata; class Actinopteri; order Perciformes; family Nototheniidae; genus Notothenia; species Notothenia coriiceps. Next base: position 118,865 of record NW_011365079.1, read on the forward strand.
CATAACGGCCCGTCCACACGGCGGCATACATTGAAGCTTCAACGCTTCTGCCTATTCACTTTGAATGGGGTGACGTCACGCTTTGGCAAACTGCATTGTGGTTCCGTGGCTTCGCTTTGCTCGCTTCAAAAGTTGAGCAATGTTCAACTTTTGAAGCTTCGACGGAAGCGTCAGCCAATCAAATCATATGCCAGTACAAGCTCTAGCCAATCAAACCGCGTGCTTGTGTGTCCGGGGCGAGAGATTCATGTGGTTTGGTCGAGTTTCAGACACGCCCACCGGCAAGCTTCAACGCATGCCGCCGTGTGGACGCTGCGTACGTGGCAGTTGCTGTCTGCCACTGAGACGGTAGCTCCGATTGGTTGACTGAAAGCCAATCGCAATGCTGGTTGATTACAGCCAATCGCAAAATGACAGTCTATTCCACACAAAACCCAAAGGAGTATGTGCAGGCATATAATTTAATTAATTTAATTAAGATGTCTTACAATGTAGCAACTGAACATCCCGTCTGAATGGTGTGAGGCAAACAGACAATTATTCAGATTTATGAGAGGGGCTGGCCTAATTTTTGTATAGCAACTGTCTCTCATTCAATAATTTATGTTTCCTTTATAACTTATATTTTTGTAGTTCTGCAAATTGCTTGCTGGGTACTAATAATAGTTCCAAATAAAACAATGGACCTAACCTAAATTAGTTGATAACCTCAGTGATCAACAAATAAATAACAATTTCTGTCCATACTGTGGTATTTATTATTTAGCCAATACATTTTTGTCTATTGAAAGAAAATACAATTAATATGTATTTATAATAAGAACTGCTTTTGGGAACAGAGATAAAATGCTTAAGGGAATATAGGCCTGAATGCTTAAAAAAAAAACTTGCCACTTTTTTAATACGCAGGCTAAGCTTAAGCATTGAGTTTTTGGATTGACTTCACCGTCACAATGCTACTGTCTGACTACTGTCAAGTGGCAAATAGCCAGTACAGCTTTTAGTTTTTTTTAACAATATGCCACAGGAAAATATGGGAAAGCGGACCGGGCTGCGTCACAGATTAGCAAAAATTCTGCTGGAGCATTATGGAGGACAGCATTGTCAAACTCAGCTCGGGGTTGAGTTATTCTTTCACCCGACAACAGAGGACATTGTCATTGTGCAAAAACCCACTGATGCAGAGACGCACATACAGCCATGCATATGCAGAACTGAAACACACATGCAAATGTACCAACACACAATTAAGCACGTTGCACAAACATGCACTCACAGAACTTTAGGCAAGACAATGTCATGAGAGAATAATCCTAATAATGTTGCTGGCTGGTGTAGATAACATACTGTATGCTTGGAAGGGGATTTGATTAGAAATTAGTGGGTGTGCAACGCTTCTCAATCTTGCTAAGTTACTATTTCTTATAAATGACTGCAAGGGCCAGTGTTCTGCCCAGCACACATTATAAAGCACGGAGGAAAAACAAGGTGGATTGAGTGAAATTAATCATCCGGACGCAGGTCTTGTGAATGCAACCTTTTAGAGAACATCTGTGCCAACTCTGTTTCATTTGTATTCACCTTGAGAGGGTGGAATGAGCATTCAAGTGTTTTCAGAGCGCCCAGCTGTGTCCAAAACTAAGAGTGTGTCACACGCGCAGAACCGAGAGCTGCTCAGTACAAACAAATGGTTGTTACCCTTTTGTACTGGATTACTACTGTTCCGAGCACACAATAAAAATAAGATCTGACCTTAAACCATCTCGACTGCAACAAATATCAAACTTGTCTCCGGGCCCTCGGTCAGGTAGCCTGTCCATTCTGGCATTTCATCACCAGAAGTTTGAGTTTTCACTTGACTGGAACTTTCTGAACCCCAGGCAGCAGGAGGATACATTCACAACAGTCTAGTTGTCTTTTAAAAACTCTCCTGCAAAACCAAACTCAAGTTCATATTTATGCAGTCAGTTGGCATTCTTTTCAACATAGTTTACATTTACTCAGCAAGGGCAGTTCCATTAATGGAACCGGGTTGATGTTGTAAACAGCTGAGACAGTGATAAAAGAGGTATTACAAATATTATAATTTCTCGGTAATGCACGTTGGTTGAGAAGTTTGAAATGTTAAATATTTCAATATAACCCTAATCTGACCTTTGAAATTCCAATTCAAAATGTGAATATTTCCCTCTATCAGCACGTTACAAAGAAGCTCAGTACCTCAAGGCCTCAACATAGTCTTTAAAAAAAAAGTACTGTGCGTGAATAATCATTACAGTAAGGTGACCTTTTCAACTTGGAAGTGGAATCTGACGATGAATTCTTTAGTTGATCAAAGATTTGTGAGAAGGACAAAAGACACAGACCCATGTCACTGATGTTGTGCATGATGAAATGAGGCTGAGCCACCTCTGTGGGTTATATTGCCGTAGAAATCTCAGCTGACATGACAGTCAGACAAATATACAACAAAAAGTTCCAGTTTACTCTCTAAAAGGCAACTAGTAGGGTTGCCATTTGGTAAATACAAAGCACACATGCCCTTTAAATGTTGTAAATACTCTATGGAAATGATGTGTGAGCTTCTCTAAGGATAGGATAGCTGTGAAGTGTTTTTTACCTTTCAAAGTATTTAAAGAGCAAATAAACCAAACATAAAACAAAATGCAAACTCCACATGAGTACTAATTAAAAGTCTAAAGTTACTTTTCTCCTCGGCTGCCTCCGACTGCTGCCTGGAACTAACACCCTCAGCTGTGCCAGGCTTTAGTCTACCCTTCACATTTAGGAAGCAGACACATGCTGGTGGTCGAGCTCTGATGCCAGTGGCTGTGTGAGAGAAAGTAGATATGCACCGCTGATGCTAACACCTCCACTGTTTTTATGAGTTTTGGTCTGTGAACATTTCTTATAGGCGTTGCCCATGGTTGATACTTGCCTCAATGGGCTACATTTCTTCAGAGTTGACCTTAAACAGCAGGGGGACGCAGCTACAAACAGAAAAACTCAAATAAATATGTCACCTGTGCAGCTTGAGATAAATGTCACATATCCCCCTGAAGACAATGTGTGTTTACTGGGTAACTTTGTGAAAGTCATCGGAGCCCAGGCAGAAAGGTTGGTGGTGGGGTTAGGTGGTATGCGGGGGTCTTCTCAGCAGACTGCACACCTGAGATGAGCTCCCCGAGCCTACAGTGGAGTCAGGCGAGTAATCTTTGCATTTCCTCACATATTTTTCTCCCCACTCTCCCTTCTTTCTTACTTTCATTCCTCCTCCTCTTCTATATATTTGTTTCTATTTCTCCATCTTTCTCCAGGGATAAAAACAATCTATTAGGCGAGTGGACTGCCCCAACCATGCTGATTGTGTCCAGTATGCTCCAATGCTTGTATGGCTTTTGTGTCCTTGTAAAGTTGAAATCTAGGTTTAACTCTCATATATAATACTGTTTTCTAACCTGCACTTCAGCAAGCTGCATTTTTATAACAAAACAATGTTTGTATTGGAGATAGATGGCAACAATGGGTAGGAAGACTACTTTAGTAAAATAATGATAGTCGTCGCCTCTAGCAACAAAGCCCATTCTGTGAACTTTTATAGGGCAATGGCATATTACTGTTTGGCATGTCATTGTATACTATCTTACTGCTAAGGGAGGCTTTATGTTTATCAAGCTTACAGAGTGAACCACCATAGCCTACAAAGATATCTTGATTGCAATTCATGCCATTGTCATTTGTCTATGTCACATAACAATTATACCTCCACATGCTAAACCAGTTGCTAACTCTGTGGAATAATGAGGTGTAGAAGGGGGGCATTCCTGCTAATGTCTTGTCCTGTCATTAGTATTTATTAGATGCCTTGCCTGCATTATCAAACCCATTTAAAAGTTTCTGGGTAAGGAAAAAGTCTGACACATCTAAGTGAACACACCGTGAACGTTATGGAGCTAATACTGCTGAACTTCTTTCAGATTTTTTGCTGAGAGGTTGTGCAACATCTGCTGCTGTTTTGGATACGAGTTCCCTTCTTGTTGCAATTATGCCTTCTCATTAGAGAGAAACATCCGCTATTGACTAACTTCCTGGTAACATATGCTGTGTTTACCCTCGGCCTCATTGATAATGCATTTCTCCCTATTTCAGGGCTGATGTGCAGAATAACACAGAGACATTTGCCTTGTGGCATTTATTCCTGTCGTATTAAAAGGGTTCTAAAACGAGTGGTGTGTTGGAGATTCAGACCCATTTCATGTGTTACCTCCATTAACTTGGACACTACTAGTATACACAAATCAATTTGCTCCTAAATAACAGAGCAGTGGATGTTTCGTGTGGGCAAATATTATTGTTTCAATCAGAGACCTCTCTCAAAGAATCAACGCATAGTACTGCAGCTCTGAGCGACAGTGTCACACTTTTCCAAGAATAAACAGGCAAACATCAACTTATGTTCCTTAATTTGAGATAGGACCCAGAAAATGTTGAAAATGTATCTATTACATGTACATGTTTATGAACATTTTTGAACTGCAAAAGCATTAATACAAAACTCACATGTTTGATCAAAGCTTTTACAGAAAGGTGTGCACATATAAACCTCATACAAAAGCTTTTTTTTTTTATTATGAATAGTTGTTTAGAAACAAAAAACATTTGTATTGACTGTTAGCTAATGCTCTGGACATAAATGCTGACTTTTGTGAATTTAATAAGGCAAAAAAGATTGTCTGATTGGACGTTTCAGTTAGACACAGCCATTTGACACTTGAGTCAAATGAGCAGTGTGGGATGGCTGAACTACTTTTTTACTCTTTAATCCCTTCCATTACATTTCCACTGTCACTTTGCTAAAGCAGGCATTAGGGGACTATTAGAGAGGTGGCTAACAATCCAGCATAGATGAAGTATGGAGAGCAGGGAGGCGGAGAGAAAAGTTAGAGAGGCAGGAAACAGGTGGAAGGTACAGTAAGGAATGACAGTGCAGAAGACGAGAGGGAGGAAGGTGGGTTTGGGGAAGCAGGTGGAAGACAAGGTTGGTGGGGGGCTGGGGGTAATGCTGAGAGACGACAGCATGGGAGGGATGTTCCCGGAAGAGGGTTTGGAGATTAGTGATAGGAACAGACAGACAATTGCAGTGAAAAGGACAGGTGGGGAGGAGGGGAGGAGGAGAGTATAGGTTTGGGGAGAGGGTGGAGGAGGGGGAGAGGCGTGCATGCGGTGCCCCCTCTAGCGTGGTAGGGAGCCGGGCGGCTGCACTGCGATTATGCATGTAGGAGCCGGGCTGTCAGGCTCCGGGTCCTGCATCTGTGCCGCTACTGAGCTTTATCTTGAAACGCCGGTGATTAATGGAGCCGGTGCCGCGTTCTGCATGGAGGAGGTGGACGAGGGATGATCAATCTTAATGAGCTATCCGCCGTCCCTATATTAACTGTTGGGGGATATAATGTATGGGGCTCCTGGCGGGGCTCCTCTCTTTTAAAATACGATAACGAGGGAGAGAAAGAACGAGGGCGAGCAGCTTTCCTTCCTCCGCTTATGACACACTGCCGCTGCTCAACTCAAGTTTTCTCTCCTCCTCCTCCTCCTCTTCCCTCTCCCTCCCGAGTGCCGAGGCCGTACTAAAAAAATCTCAATGAAAGCCATCTTTAGTGAATTTGATGAGACAGTGTCAGGTCGCTCTGGTACATGTGGACCGCTCTAAAATGATATGTTTGAGTCAATATTATTAATATGTAGGCCCCATATAGACTTGTGTGCCAAGGATACTCATAAGCATATCTCCTTGGTACTGCATGTATTCATTTAGGCGAATTACCTGCACAAACTGCGTCCACAGTGATTAGAATATATTTCAACCTCATAAATTATTTGCAACTTCAACAGCTCTTGTGAATTTGTTTTCGGTTTCTACTATAGCAACCTAGAATTAAGGAATGCTGTAGGAGTGATGTTAAATAATAACACACTTTAAAATCCATGCAATAAATATTTCAAGTTAAGCCTGTTTGTAATCATAATATCCGCAAGTTCTGCTTTAGCTAATCCTGATGACGATAGCTTTAAGATAATCGCCCTTGCCTGCACAACAACCGCAGTGACTTTAATTAATTTACCACTGCTAACACCGCAGACGTTGATCCGAGTCAGCATATTGGAAATTAAAATTAAAAAGGAGAAAAAAAACGTCTTAAAGCAGAATCGGTATTATAATTGTCGCAGGGAAAGACATACTTTTGTATGATTTGCAGTGAGGATGTGGTGTGCGAAAGAGAGGCAGGGACAGAGAAAGAGGGAGATGAAGGAAAGGGGTGTTTAATTAATGTGCTTGCTGTGATTAATGGTCTCAGCGTGGCTATCACAAACTGGCTTTGTTTTTAATAACTAGTTTGAACCGCTTGTCAAGCTATAGTATATTCCCGTGGTTGAATCAGAAAGAATATTTAAGTTTAAGTATCTCCGAGGTTAGAGATCTGCTATCACATCTACAAACATCAGGATCAAATCCAGTAAACGGGTAAACGACATAAAATGATATAACAATAAATTAGCATGTCTATTCCAAAATTACTTTTGATGATGAATGATAAGAGTCGTGAAGGGAGGCTAATTTCTCCCTTAAATCAACAGCACCTGCACACACAGCTTGCCCTTGTAAGCAGTCACTATCTTACTCATTTGGTGATCCATAATGTCCACACTTAAAGGTAATATTAGGGTAATAAGTGGACAGCAATGCCACAGTGCATATACGCTTTGTCCAAAAGTAAACACAATGAAAACATAATTGAAATCTTACTAAGGCCACAGTTTGAATAATGCAGGTAAAATGGTCACAGCAGAGGAGAGGTGAGGACGTGAGGCTGCGCTGGTCTTGCCGTGGCAAAGTAAAGCACTGATCTTAACTCAGCAAGGCATCTTAAATTGCATTCACTAGCAGCTCTGGAGCAGCTTGGCCCCCAGATGATGGCTGATGTGAGCTGACTGGAAGATGAACTTCCTGGGCAGAGAGGAGGCTGGGTGCTGTAGATGTGAGGAGGATTACGTCCCTCACTTGAAGTGGGTGTGTTTCGTTCATACTTGAGTGCATTTACGCATGTGATCGTCTGACTGCATATGTGCGTCTCCAGCGATGTGTGTGAGAGAGACGAAGAGGGGACCGGTAAAGGTCAGTCAGGTGGAAGGACGCATTAAAATGAAGTCTGACGAGGTTGTGGGGGGGGGGCTAATGCTCAGAAAGACAGCTGGTGGCCTGACCGATCTGTCTCTGAATCCAAACTTAAATCTCAACAACCCCTTCCTGGACTTGTCGAGGCTTTGATTCATCTGCTAATTCTTTTTTAAGCATTTACCAACCAGGACTGTGTTTCCATCAGCATCACAGTGTTTCGCAGGATCGCAGTGCAGCCACCAACAGGCGTCTCGGTTCATGCTATGCTGAGAAAACAATATCAAAAACATCATTTGAGTATTAACCTTTAAAACAGGCAGCAGATGTGGAAATAATAACTTTCCTTTCATATTAATGTGTTTTTCAGTCGTGAGCTGCCTTTAAATGTTGCTCAATCACGTTTGCAGTGAGCGAGTGTGTCCCTGCTGAGCTCGGCACTAGCTTCTCTCAGCTGATATTCATCAGGACAGCCATCGATTTGAATGACTCGGTCAATAGACACGTACCGACTCTGCTCTCAGTATCTTCCTCTCTCTCATCTTCACCCTCTCTCTCTATCCAGCTTCTCTTCTCTCGGCAACTGATCCTCTTTGTTTGCTGTATTGTCGTGAGTCATCCTGTATTCCCACATATCGGTAAATGTGCCGACAGTTGTGATTGCTGTTGCTTGAGCTACAGATACGATTATTTAAGTGTTTGAAAAACTTGGCGAGATTCTCTTTTTTGAAAAGACAATAAAATGTCAGCGAAAGTGGGTGGTGTGAAGGAAATGAACAATCGACAAGTAGGTTTGACTTGTACACCATGACAGGCAGGTATAATGGAAAGCCCCTGCTGTGGATGGAGAAACCAGGTTGGCAGATCACAGCCCGCTGACTGACATTTCACAGCAGGTGCTCAGGTTAAAACTGCCTTCAAGCTGCTCTGCGTGTATCTTAACACGAACACACAAACATATGGCTCTTACACAGGCATACACAAACACATGTACTATATACTGTACACAGAAAACACACAGGCTAATACCCACACAGAGAGTGAGGAGCACATAGTTGTTGATGTGCCCACTGATGCAGAGAGAAGACAAATTGCTCCCTTTGAAGGCTCAGCCAAATCAAACACGGAGTGTGATTTCTGTCACTGTGGTGTTTGGCTTTAAGGCTGGGAGGCTGACATCTGACAAAACATCTATGCAGTCACACCCAAGAAGTTGTGCAGGAGTGTCAAACCGCACACACATTTGTACGCACACATGCATGCGCAGGCACGTACAGCAGTCTGTTGTAAAACTGGATTAAATAGGAAGAGCTCTGTCAACTCCTCCAAGATCCAGGCTTTTGCCATCAAAAAGCCACAAAACCTCCTCTGCACATCAGCACTGACTAGCATTGTGTCTGGAGGCTCAAGCTTTTTTTTTTGTTTGAATGCACAAACAAGCTTTCTTAAGCGGTGGCTTTAGTGTTTAAACTGTTTCTCTAAAAATCACTTCTGGAACCCCTCTGACGTAGGAGGCCGTATCAGGATTTGAACGTTGCAAGTAAGGTTACTTGATTATTGTAAAAATCCTGATTATATTATGACATGACCACATCTTGTTTTCATGAACACTAGAAGCTAAATTCTTAATTTGAATTTGGGTGATTGAATAGCAGTAGTTGCAAGTAAATATTGTGACCACCACAGTAGTGAACACATTCTCACTAAATGCTTAAATCTGCAAATGGATATTCATTCCTCCACCTCTGTGAGGGTTGATAACGCATCAGCTATTCAAGCAAATTCTCCAACATGTCAGCAGCACAGTGTGCACCTCATTTATTCCACATTTTGGCTTTTACCCCAGAGTGGATTGGTGTACAGTCTGTGTATGTGCTACAAGGGTTTGTATTGCTCTTATACATTTCTTGAGGTAAAAATGAAGCCAATGTATGTGTTTGTATGCAGCAAAAAGCACAAGAAATACACCATGTCTGTCTGTGTGAGCTGGTCCTGGGACTTGCCGCTTCCTTTTATGCCAGATGCACGCGTTGCCCAAAATCTCTGCTCTTGGGATCAGATTTGCCAACCCTCTTATCCTCACTTCAGCCATTAGAGGGCTGCAGAAACGCTCACCTCTAACCTACAGCTGCTTTACTTTATTTTCACAAAATATTTGTATTTTGTGCAGGCAAAGAAGTGACAAACAGAAGGTTAAGCAAATTGTACCAGAAGTGAGACAGAATGCAGTTTGCAAGAGCTAACCCTCCGTATTTTACCAGTATGCCACTACAGCAGCACACTATAGCCACATTGTAATGAAGTGTTAATTGATTTAAAAACAGAGTGCATTGGATTAGTGACGGGCCTGGGATTTATGACATCTCCGAGTTAACGAGAAAGCAGGGAGGGATAGCAAGAAAAAAAGACAGGAAGTTGCAGAGATAAAGAAAGACAGAGAAGCACAGACAGATGGACAGCAGTGGGCAGTGTCGAGGGGCAGGGCAATGGGGGTGCAGGGGGGGAGGAGTTGTGATTACGGCTGCTGACCTTCCTTCAGACTTCCTTACAAAGCCCCTCCTCCAACACGGACGCGCACATGACCAATGAGGGCACGAGATAAGTTTGTGCACAGATGGAAAGCTGACAGGCAGGTAGGCCATCCAGTTACACACACACACACACAATCCCAAAAACATACATTTTACAGGGAATACATTTAGCTTTTCCCTACAGCCGCATGACATTTTTTTTATGTATTTATTGTCAAAGCATTTAATGTATTCTTTGGTATCGGGATGTTAAGAGCATTCCATGGAATATAACAAAATGTTTTTCTGAAGTGAATTACCTACCCCACCTTTAAGTATTCCTGTCAGGGGAGAAAATGGTGAAGAGATGCCACAGCCTCTAATTTTCAATCAATTTTTCAATGTTTTCCCCCTCTTCACTGTTCTTGCGACTTACTAATGTCTATTCAATGCAGGGATGGAAAAAAAAAACTAAAAAGAAGATGTAAGAGTCAAGAAGTGCATATTGTGTCTAGAAATGTACACAGGGATGCTTTCCCCTCTGCCTTTGAAATACAGCAGCTGACTAAGTGTAACCATACAGACTGAATGTATTAACTTTCACATAACATGAATCACAGGGACAGCTAATGAATTTTAACAATCCTACAGGGTTGCCTCCTCTATATAAAAGGCTCTGTATAAATACTGTAATTCAAATTAAACTCTAGCTTCTTTGGCTTGTAAGACGAAGGTCAGTGCATTTTGACATGCACTTGTTTAATGAATCGCAACATTCTATTCGACAAAGAAGCTAAAAAGCTCTCATTCGATATAGGCCGGACCGAGGATACAAGCCCGTCTAATTATCCATTTCCAATTCTACCAGCGGTCTCATTTCAATGTATCCCAGGCAGTCCCCAACATAATTGCTTTTTTGCAATCTACAAGTTCATTTGCACACATTTTGTTGATCAAAATGAGTCAGGAAAAAGAAAACAATCTAAACCTAAATTAAAAGCTTCATTAAATGTGAAAATTGGTCGGGGAATTGCGAACATCTGTTTCTGGTGCCCTGCGTCATAAAACCCCAAGGTTAAACCAAACACCAATTTACGGCTCGCAGACTCAGGCGTGAGTTGGAGCTGTGAAGCACCTTCACAAACACAGCGCAAGTCAACAAGGCTTCAAACGATTTTCGAGAGTGATGCGAGGGCAGGCACTGAAAGCTCTTCCTGCCTTGTGTTTAGTGGGCCTAGTGAGTATTGCAACAGAGAGCGGAGGAACGATAAACCTGACACACTTTTAACCAATTTCAGAGCATAACAGTGCTGCAGCTGTATAGTAATTTCAGATCTGTACAACATGTTCTTTCCAAAGAATCCACTGTAGGCTGTATTACAGGATTTTAGAAGCAGCTATCTCACTGATGCTTTAGGAGCACCTCTGCTTCTCTCCGGCCCTGGAGCAGATTTGAAGCCAATTGTGACTGTTTGCAAGTTGTATTTTAACAAACCTATCTTGAGTGTGTGCTGCCTTGTTTATGACTGCTGGCATCTGTAACTGCCCTGTTAGAGGTAGGGCAGAGACCTCTGCATTTTCCAGCACAACCCTGCTTAAGGGTAGGTCATAAAGAATAGAGAGCCAAGTGTCCGTTGATTTAATACCTAATACCTTCTTGGCTAAGATTCACTTGTGAGCTTAGGTTGCCAGCTAAAAAATGTTTGCTGTGATTTCACAGAAAGTCGTAACAGGTGCCATATCTGCAAGAGAGAGATTTAAAAAAAACAAAAAAAAACACGTTTGTGCAGATCAGCCGAGGCCATCTGGTCTTACCTTTAGGATGTCCCGGGTCGCTGAACTCGTACTTCCCCATCCCGACGGTGCGCAGCATCTGCACCCCGTTAGGACCGTCCTGATTGTCTCCGGCTGTGGCCTGGGCGTGTGCTGCTGCCGCCTGTCCGTTAGTCAAAGGCAGGGCGGGGTGCTGGAGGAGGCCGGGGTGAGAGGTTAAGTGGCCGTTGCCCATGAGGCTGTGAGGGTTTGGATGAATAACGTGGTTGGCCTGGGCCGCGAGGGCAGATGGTATGGAGGGGTACGGAGGCTGCCCAGGCATGTTGAGCACCATGGAGGGCGGCTGCTGGGTGGAGTGCGGCGTCAGCTGGAAGTGGGCGGTCATTAGAGGGTGTTGCGGGAGAATTGGTGCTTGCATGGATGGGGTTACCCCTATTATGGGTGACTGTGCAGTCACGCTGTGGTTGAAGGAGGGAGGTTGGGCAAGGGCGTAGGTGTGGGGCAGGAGACTGGGCTGGCTCACCGCTGCTACTGATGTAGCCCAGGCAGGACCTTTAGACAACACAAGATAAAAGGGAGAGATTAATCCATTGTTTATTCAGCTTTCATAGAAATCGTTGTTTATACTGTAGCTATAATATATTATTTACAAGTCGTAGACAGAGAAACCCCACCCCCAAATTCTGGATTGATTTCTAAGGAAGATCAAATAACGAAAACAACATGAGAAGACGGATTCCCGCTTGAGCTCTCCACACCACATCTGTCAGTGTGCTGCTTCGCTTCAGTCCAAGTTTGTTTTTGACTTAATATCAATCAAAGATATCTGCAGCGATGTACAGATCTGTGCCCAAGATCAACATCATAATACGATTAGGAGGTTTACTTTTCTACACAAAAATGAATGCTTTTCTGAATGTGAAAACATAGAATCGACAGAATAATCTGTGTAGGAGTGTACCCTAACACGCTGAGTCAATCGTTTTTTAACCCTGAGGGCGTAGATTCTGAGGGTGAGCTCGGCCATTTTGGCCCTGAACACTGCCTCCCTCGCTCACTCATTTGCTCCGACTCCTTCATCTGTAGCTCCTCCCGCCATGGTCCAAACTCCAAAAATAGCATCCCACTCTGCCAAAGAGCCAAAGGCTAAATCACAGCAGACAAAAAGCAATGAAAAAAAACGTCCACATTATTCATGAAACTGGCACTGCTGATATAATAGTTTGGGCTGAAAGGGATGGAGACAGGCAGTGAGAAGAAAAGAACCAAAGATAAAAGGGTCCAGAGGACAGTTCATTATCCACATGTCATTGAGCTTTTACCAACACTTTTTAATTTCCCTTATTTTGTGGATCATCTTGATAAAAGGATTCAAATTAAATGGGTTAGTATAATAACTCTACATTTTACTGTATGAAGTTTTAAGTTTTTAATGCAGTGATAATATTGATAAGCAATTAAAGCCTCCGTCCTCCGATTTTATGTTTTACGTCACTAACAATTTCTTTAAATAATTAATTTGTCAAAGAATTGGAATATAATGACCCAACATTGGCCTACATTCAAAAGTCCTCCTGCAAAGTTGAAATAAATGTGCATTAATATTACATGGCCCGGCTGCGTTGTATCTCATAATGAGTCTAAAAATGCAGTGTTACCTTTTAAAAATTCCATGTACTTTTTTTATATTCCACAATTTGCTTAGGTCTAAATCATAATTTCAAAACAAGAGCTATTTTCGCACAAAGAAAGTAAAGTAGAAACAAATCTTCCAAAGGACAAACTTTCTTGAAAAGACACAACAGTGAAGTTTCTGTTGAAAGGAAACGTTGATTAATTCTGCCACAGTTGGCAGACGAACTTTCTGGCAACACAGTTCAGTGAAGTGTGGAGAGGAGCTGGCTTCGTTGCAAACGCCAGTCACAGTTTGAAATAGCGCACGTATGCAAATCAATATGCAACACTCTGCTCAGAATTGAGTGTCATATGCGACAGTGTGCTGCGTTTGTGACATCTCACTCTCAGTCAGGCTTTACTCCAAACTGAAGTGTGGGTGTGGGAGCTGTGGTGGTGGGTGGGCGGGGCTCACAAACTATAATAAGACCTCCACAGCTTCATGGTCAATTCAGCCTGCCCCTCAGTGCACAGCAGGGGGTTGTGGTCACACAGCAGGGGGCACACCGCCGCGGTGCTCCATTCACTCATATCACAACAGCATGCTTCCATCATAAGAGATCCCCACTCCTAGAGAAGCATCCCTCCTGAGTCAAACTGATTAATAATTCATTCACGAAGCAATCTATATGTAAGATATGCAAATTCCAATAAGATGGCACAGGCAGTAACAGGAGGGCAGAAACATGTTTTGATGCTTTTGCTACCACAGAGTAGCAGCTGTCTACAATCTGGATTTGGTGAGCAGGAATTTCCAGTGGAACATGCTCCGTGCCAGTATTATTCTTAAATGAGACACATTTGTGATGAGCAGGAGGCAGAGGCCAGCAGAGCGAGGGAAGGAAATTAACTGCTCTAGGGCAGAGCCATTCTGGGTGAGTTCATTACAATAAGTAAAAAACTTCAACAATGGTTTAACCCGTTGATGTCAGGCGTGCACACTGCTCTGCTGTGCCACTGTTGTTCTGTACACGTCGTAAAAGGGGCATGAATAGAATAAGGTCGACATCTAAATTAGATCTGGTGAAGATCATTTGGAGGACTTTTCCTTTCATAGGTTTAATTTAGACTAAATCAGCTTCATTTAGTGACACTATAACATTAACAGGGACAATAAAATGAGAGCATAGTGAAGGTGGTGGGGGACTGGAAGCCTGTGAGTGTGTACACTTTGCCCTCTTTTTTTTTACTCCTTGATATCAAACTTACATTTCTATAATTATATACAGTAAATTGTTGAACTGGTTTATGTAAAGATGGTGTTTTTGAATGTTAATTATACATGATTGTTTATGTAAAGTATGCTGTTTTGGAGGCAAGTGTATGTTTTATGTAGGGCAAAGCAGCAACTATGTCTCATTAGCATTAGATGCTAGTGTAGCTGGCCAGATCTGTCTGGGGTGTAACACATAAGTGTGTGTGCAAGCGATTGGTCCGTGTACATGCATACATCTGCTGCTGTGCAATGATGAAAAACTTACATCAGGTGTTGTGGGTGCTTGTGTATGTCAGTACGTAGGCACACCTGTATGTAAATGTTGTGTGTGTGTGATTCATTACCAGTGGGCTCGCTGTCTCGATGTTGCTTGGCAGGGGGCTCATCTGTATCCCAGGGTGTGAGCTGGTTGATGGGTGTCTGCCCCCACCTCACCCCTGGGGCCAGCAGCAGTCCTGGGGTCTGGTTATCTCCGGGAGACAGACCTGATACCTAAAAAAACAGCATAACACACAACATAACTCATTAGAGTGTAGTACGAGATAAAAAAAGGAGTTTCCAAGACAATACAAAACTGGACAATGTGGAGGAGGTGGCAGAGGGGGAGGACAAGGAGAAAGCTGGACTATATCCTTAAGAACCCCTCCCACCCCCTCCATGCAGAGCTAGTGAAGACTCATCCCTCCTCGGCACAGCACTAAGTGCCTCGGACAGTCCTTTGTGCCTGTAGCCTTCAGGCTGCACAACCAAGGGCTAACCATGCAACCAGTTAAAAGTAACCCGTACTGTACTTACATCAAATCTGCACTGTTTGTACAAATGAATTTGACCTGTACTCAAATCAGCACACATACTGTACATGTACATATATTTAATAACCCAAACTCAAACATGGATATATGTTTATTAAAATGATAAACGGTTTACCTTTTCCCGTTTTAACAGTCACTTATATAATGTTATTTTTAATTGTATTATCCTCTCGTGAATCTGTATGTCAAGTTTTTTACTCTCACTCTGTTGCAGCTTTAAACTCCTGAATTTCCCCATCGGGATAAATAAAAGGTACATCTTATCTTAATAAGGACCAAAACTATTTGTGCCACTTGATCAATAAATCTCAACCAGTGCAGCTTTGGTAAAAAAAAACATGATATGTTATAGCTTGAATGAAAAAAGCAACAAATCACAGTCATCAATCTGTTTTAAAGGCCCTGAAGAGAGCTGTGATGATGGAGCACGGTATATTATTAGGAGTAAGTGAGTGCTGATTACAGACTATATATAATGGGAATGAGGGCGAAAAAGAAATCTTGTTCACGGCCTCAAGAGTGTTTGCAGTATTTCTCCTTTTTATATACTAATAACAATTAACGTTCTAGTGTAGGCTAAATTCAAATTCAGATCCTTCCCCCTGAGACTTTGTATATCTTAATTTTGCAATGAATTAAACATTGTGTTCAGTCAAGTGAAATAATAGTATTCTGAACACAAATACAACAAATAGAATAAATACAATGAAATCATTTTTGCAGGCATGAGAGAAGAGAAAAATGTAATTTCAAAAAAGAAAATGAAAAGCTGGGAGACAATGTGTGTGTGTGGGGTTGGGTAAATCCAATGCAACTTCACCAGACCAAACTAAGAGCTCCCTAAGCCGTGCTATGCACCCACAACTTTTTATATTTGCTCTGGTAGGGGGGTAAGGAATGTTATCAGGTAAGCCCAGGCTGATGAAAACACCGGGTCAATCACCACTGAACCCCTGAGCAATATTGGCCTCTCCCTGTCTGCAGCTTGGACGCTAGGGCTAACCACCAGGCAGGGAGAGGGCAGAGCCAAGCCTGATTCCCCGCCTCGACCCAGCAGGCCTCCTGAGTTAATAGAAAAGACCTGGTCACCAGGCCCCTCCTGTGTCCCCTCCATCCTTCAATTCCATTATCCTCCCTGACCTGGCGTCCACTTTATCAAGCATGCCATCGTGCATTCCGACAGCTGTGTCGACAACGCCCGACCACGACAAAAAAGCAAACCAAACATTTCAGTTGGTGGCAAATTCATGTTCAGCTTTACATATCGCATCGATCCCGTTGCAGGAAAATCAAGCTCCCTGCTGTAAGATGGATGGATTTATCACAGCTTTACAGAGCTTTTAACACTTAAAGACATGGTGTTGATGCAGCCAAACATCTGCTCCGTAATAAACAACTTCACAATATTAGACAGGTTCAATGAGTGTCACTGGCTTGATAAATTCATACTGAAAGTTATCTGACAGTTTGTAAGTGCTAGGGGCAAAAGGGAAAAAAAACAGCGAAGGGAAACATCTCAAGGCAAAGGAGAAGACAGAGGGATGGAGTGAGAGAATTAAGCTGGGTTTAGGGCGAGAGCGGCTGTCAAGTCTTTTTGTCCAGCTCAACCTGTCGGCTTCAGACAAGACAAAACTGAAATGGTTTACTCAGAGAATGCCCTAAGCGCTCAATTCAATCCGAGAACCCTGGAGACTCGGGGATGGAAAAATTCGGACCATTTTCAAGGGGAGGAGTTGTTTTCTATAACTCTCTATTTGTTTTAATGAGAGTTTTTTCCTCCTCGCTCCGTGCTTTACTGTATTCCTCTCCAGCCATGCTTTACCTTCCCCTATATAAAGGCTACTTCTTATTACCTCGCAGAGTTTACTCTTACTTTCCTTTGGCCCTGCACATGCCTTAATATTATTCCCTCATTAATACTCCCACCCATTTACTCAAAACAGGATAAAAAACTGGAAAGATCTCTCCTGCTGAAAGGTAATTCAGCTGTCACAGTCTTAGCATAGCGGGGGAAAAAAAGTTTCTTAGTCAGCGCCATCACTGACAGCATATCAGCTAGGCTCAGGAACAATTCTGAGTTGAAAATGATCAAGGTTAGATGGGAAAGACACACACTATGGAAACAAAAGTGTGTAGGCACACACACAGCAGGTGTGCGCATACACACACACTCACAGGAGCCAGGAGATATCAGACGGGATGTTTATTAAGATGGCAGACTTGCTGCAGGTAGGAAGGAAGGGACTGGAGCTTCTGGGACAACGCCTGTCATTTTCTCTCAATTTTATTTGCTCTCCCCATTTCCAGTCCCCTCCTCCCTGGCTGCCCATTATCACCGGGCAGCAGATGGTTTCCTCTGACTCGACAAAAACCATGCTGGAGTGGAGGAGGGGAACCAGATAAATAATATTCAAGTCGTGCCAAGCCATTCTGTGTTTGTTGTCAAGCTGGCTGGGGATTTTTTATTTTATTACTGAAGCAAACATTAGTGCATATGGACCACATACTGAAAATGTGGAAAGTGGAACTTGCATACACTCTTGCATACTTACAATATACACTATATTTGCATATGTTGATGAAAGCACACATTACGATTATTCTTAAGCAGATGAACCTTGAGTTTTATGTCAGCACACATGCAATTAATAGCAGACATTTTCTTTTTTTTAATAGGTTAACTGATGAAGTGTTTGATATATAAACGAAAGAAAGTTTAAAATGGCTATATCCAATATATGGGCAATATCCAAAAGCCAGGGATAAGAAGGCTATCCATCTGCTCCTCTTGAGCAATCACACATGCAGTTACATATAAGCAAACAAATGCATGCACAGAACTGCAAGGCTCTTTCCCCTCTCAAACGTCTGACTGTTGCAAATATGCCAAATCAGTGTATTGTAGAGAGCAAGATAAAATCAAGATGCATCAGGCCTTAATATAATACTTTTGCTCTTCCGTCCGGGTAGACAGCAGTTAGAGTCTGGCTAGCGTATCACTTATTTTCTTGGACATGGGGAACACTGACATCTGTCATTATGTGCTCTCTGCCATATCGCAATAGTAAGCAGCATTAATGCCTACCAGAACATCCTGCCACTGGCCACCATCTGCTGTGCGTACATATAGGAGGGGCCATGTGGTGATTCAGGGCTCTCGACTTTGATTGTTTTGAGTTATCCACAACATCCACATCCAAACAAACAGAAAACGTTTGCTTATGGCTTTGTGTTTGCCTTTGCATTTTGTTCAAGCCAGCCTTTGTCTGGGTGAGTTATTGCACAAGTTCAGTCCTATAATAACACGGTTTAGGACGCCAGGCATCCATATAAAACTACCACAATGGACATTCTCATAAGCTGCAGCTCTTTGTGCCTATTGTGTTTTTGGTATTGACCAGTATACCTAAACTTGAACATGTAGTGGTCCCATCCAGTTAAGAGAGGGCTTTAGTTTCCCCAGAGAAATCACTTTATTGCTCGACTCTGGGAGAAATAGAAAGTAAGAGCGAGAGAGAGGGATGAGTATGTCTATAACACCCAGGGCCCACTGGGGTAAACAACGTTTCAGCACACACTGATCAAGTCAACTAACTGCTTTGAGATTTAATAACATCTCTGAGCGAAAACAGCAGTGTAGTGAGAGGTTTTGAGAAAAGCAAGAGAAAAAGAAGAAAAAAAGGAAAAGGAGAATGAAGGGAGAATGAAGGGGAGATTGGGCCTTTAATGGCGAACGAGCCAGCACAAACACTCACATAAAACAGGCAGGTTACAATACCACAGTGAAAAGCTAATATAGTGAAATGTCATCAGCACAACTGCCATACGCAATGAGAGGTGCAAGATGAAGGCCGGTGCTACACTGGTTAATAATGTTATACCTTTTAAGGATCAGTGTTTCTCTAGTAGCAAAACTTTTAGAAAAAATAGCAGACGAAGAGGTTCACTGTTGAGTGAATTCACTCAGCTGGCATGACAATCAGGCCCCTTAATGGGCACTTGTTTTCCTGATAGGTTTATCTGTTAATCTATTCCAAATAGACGTACCAGGAATGTCCCTGTTTTCTGGTGGTCCAGTGTGGAGCAACCATTATGGTTTAATTTAAATGCATAACAAAAAAAAAACATCTCCTCAGACTGCACACTATCTCCGGGGAGATGCATGTATACAAATGTAATTATAAACCAAATTTCAATAACAGCAGTCACCACCGAGTATTGCTATATTGTGTTTACCCGTGAAATAATATATTGCATTGTAAGCCCGCACCATGAAGAAATCATAGGAAAAAAACGATGTGTAGGAGAGGAAATGAAATTCAACTCCGACAGAATGGCTTTTTCTTCCCTTTGGCCAGGCATGGACAGATACAGCGAATTTGGCTGAAATGTGGAGGGTGATGGAAATAATGGCTTTCCTTCGGAGGAAAGGAGAAAAAAAATGTCAGTAAAGGAGTGAAATATTGAGAGGCAGAATAAGACAAACCCATCCATCAAATAGCCTCGTATCATTGCCTTTGACAGATCATTTTCAGTTTTTCTAAAATGGAGGGGAAAAAAATATATTTTTCCTCTTCATGCTCCGTCCAAAAGGTCCAACCAAGTGTGGTCTGACACTGACCAGCAGCGCTAAGGACAGTACAAAAGCGCACAACTAATTTTCTTTCGAACATTATTCACTTACTGTATTGAGGTATCTCTTTTCCATGACAACGCTCTGACACCTAAATGTGAAGTGGATTTGTTCTGGGTTTCCTTCATAATGGTGCTGAATGCTGGAGCCGAACCACGGGGCGGCTGTGTCCAATCTATTAAACTGGAACATAGCAGAGCATCTCACGAGTAAACAAAGAGACTACTGCGCCATTTTTTTGGCAGCCATCTTAGAACGGAGTGGTGCTCCAACATACCGAACAGCGTAATGCGATACAAGGAGAAGGTGCGTATTCAGTGTGATGGCTGCAGACTGGGTTAGGGACAGAGAGAAATCAGGGTAATATTTCTTTTTCTACACAGGATCCATTGTATTTCACTTAAAAATGTGAACAGACACTGCGATTTGACATACAGTATCTATTGCATCGTAGAAGACACAAAACGTTGCTTTTCTTGAACTTTAAAAAGTGAATCTTGTGTGCTCGTCAAACCTCTACTTGTAAATTAAGCTTATGCTAAATGTATACCTACGTAACTGATACTTTCAGGCAGAAACAACTATTAGCACAGCTCCTATCAAATCCCTTACTGCGGATACTGGTGGGCAATGCATTAAATGCATTAATACAATTCAAAACAATGTCATAAAAAATACTATCTTCATTCAGAGGATACAGAGAAATCAGTGAAATAAGATTATATTAAGTCAAAAAAAAATTGTTTAAATACCATTATAGGTACAAAAAAAACCTATAACATTATTTACCTGAAAGAAGTCAAAAAAAGGTTGACTACGGTAAGTTCATTTGTTTTTTCCAAGGCTTGCCAGCATTGAGAACACCTGCCACTTTCTTGAAGAAATACGGCAGTTTAAAACATGTCATATCTGAAATCACCATCTGCATCGAGGCAATATCACTTTAAACAAGAAAAATGTCTGCCATTACATAGAGTTGACTGTTCATGACTGGCAGTTTGCGCACTAAAAATTGAAAATACAAACAAAGCAGCTCTTTCCAGACGCCAACGTTTAACACTGACCCCCGGCAGCACGAGAGACAAACATAATGAAAACACACAACACAGGCGCCTTGTGGGTATAGGCTATTGATGCACCACAGAAGGGGCTATGGATACAGACTCTATAATTTCAAGCCCCGGGCCAAACGACTGAAGGGGAACGGACTTCACTTCCAGTGAAATGTTCAGCTAAGACACTCCGACAGCTCGGCAAACTCCTGGCTCGCCGCACACATTCAAGAAAAGAGAGGCATGATCAGAGGGGCGAGGCCGACAAGCTTCAGCGGAAAAGCAGAACTGGAAACTATCCCATGAGTGCTCAGAGGTTGCAGCGTTTGCCCTCCAAACCCGACCTCAAACCCTCTTTTACGTGTGTTTTCTTTTCTCTTGCAGACAAGGCAGCGGATTCGTGAATATGTTTTATTTGTGGGACTAAGCTGCGGTGGTGAGGCAGCTGAGAGAGGGGCACTAGTGCTTGGACATGCGAGCTGTGGAGACATCCTTATGTCATGGTAACACCTCCCAGAAGAGCATGTCAGAAAACCCTATTGCCCTCCGTTGGCACTGGCAGGCACAGTGAGAGACATAGGTCTCCAGCAGGCTGTGACCCTGCCTGATGTGTGGTGAGTGTTTGGGGAACAAATATCTACTGCCTGTCACAGCAGAAGCCTTGGAGACCAAGAAAGATGACTGTGTAGCTCTTGTCTGTGGTCAATTGAAGCAAAGCGACTGCTATGAGTAGCCTTGGGTGGGTGTGTGCGCACTGAGTGCATGTGTGGCTGTAATAATTTAGCATTAACTGGACGACCAGCCATTTAGCGCTAAAGAATAAATTTAATTTATATTGATCTTGCAATATGAAGGGAAACAATATCTACTTTGCCAAGAGTGCTGTGTGGGGAGTTTTAAAATGAATTTTACAACACATACAATTTGCAAATAAAATAGTTGATGTTCTGACAGAAAAGCTAAAAATCCAGATGACCATATGGCAGGGCCGGAAATCTGGGAGACAATGCAGTGGATGCATACTTATAGTGGTTCAAGTTCCAACTTGGCATATTGTCTGAACATAATAATTTCATAACCACCATGTTTAAACTGTACACACAGCTCTCTGAAATACTGAGCTTTAATATATTGCCTTGAAAAAAATGTTAATGTTGTTGTCCACAGGAAGAGCTGGGACAAATTAATCTATAAAAATTCCAGATTTTGCAGTATATGTGAAAGGAATTTATTTAATTTTTCATTTCAAACCTTTATTTATCTAGATGTATCCCATTGAGATCATTGATCTCTTTTTCAAGGGAGACCTGCTCAATAAGTTTGCGGTTGTGCCAGCATTATACTTTTTAATGAATCTTTTTTTCTTTACACTTTGTACCCCCAAGGACAAGTTAGATGCAGTGTTTGTCATAATTCCTGAAAAGATTTACCATTAGTTTTAAAAGGAGAAACTATGCTTTTCAGTTATTTTGTCCTTTTGTTCACTTAAACTATCCATAACCTTCTACCTCCACACTTTACTTGAACACCCGTCTTCTCAAACAGTAGCTATCAAAAGTAAGTGGATTGGGTCAGCTGTGGCTCAGTAAATGGGTAGTTGCCCTCCAATTGGTAGGTCATTGGTTCAATCCCCAGCCCCTGTATTGCTCCTGATGGTCCAGGGTGTGTGAATGTATGTGAATGTAAGTCTTCCTTAGCAGGTGGCACCTTGTATGGCAGCCCTTCTCTGTATGGATGCGTGTGAATGGCTGAATGCTTACTTATGTATGTAAAAGCACTTTAAGGATCCGTAAAGACTGGAAAGGGCTTTATAAATGCAGGCTATCAACAATGTGTTGTTCATGAGAGACAATCGCTTCACACAGTGTTAAAGGGTTAGGTTTCATCAAACTCAATGTCCAATAATAAAAACTATATGTTTAAAAATGTTGTTTATAGGACTTCAGTTTGTCTTGATTTTCTAGAAAAAGCATCCATAGTCAAAAGCTGGATTCTTAAAAGGTCTGAAGCTATTTTCATGATTTGATACTTATACACAGACTGATATGAATCTGACAGAGCAGTAAGATGGATCCTCCTATTGACTTTTGCTGGGCACAGACATCTGGCAGACACAAAAGCAGCCTAGAGTCAATAGAGACCGCAAGTACAGAACAGTCAGGTTTCTGGCGCACATCCACACTGGTCTGAGAAATGCCCAAATTTGAGCCCTGAAACTGCTTATTTCAAACCAGATGGTATTAAAGTAAACAAGGCTGTTTTGTGTTACATCCAATCTATATCTGTAGGATTTAGTCTGCTAAAGTGCACATACTGAGGCGTTTATACAGTGTGACATCACCTTAACATCTGAAAGGCAAAACATCTAATCAAGGCTTACAAGTGTGAATAATTAAACTGAAAATGGAGGCAACGCCAATGTTGTATGTGCTGCAAATGTGCCTAATCAATGAAACAGTCCTGCAACATTATGAGAGCACAATGACCAATGTATCAGCTCCACTCAGATGAACTCTGGACACTGTAATTAATATGCCAGTTGGCTACAGAGTGCCTATCACCTTTCTTTGGGGGTTCCTAAAAATAGCCGTATTAAGTGAGGTACAGCAGAATCTGCATCAGCGCTGTCAAATCAAAACCCCTCGTGACTCCACTAAGGTATATAATTACCAGTGTGCCTAAGAGCCGCTTACTATCTCTTATTTTTTGCAGCCTTTGTATTCACCAGAGAGCATTTACTAGTAAGAGGAATTAAATATCCTCTATTAGTCAATATTAAGGTTCACAATAAAACAAAATGTGTTATATTCTAATTCCAGATCTATTTTATGAGAGTTAGATGACTCAAGCAGGGATATGGACTCCTGGCCGGAGACTTTATCCGTCAGAAAGACACATTAAAGCAGTGCACAGGCAGCCACATATGGCAGTGATCCCACCTTAGAGGTTCCAGTCTTGCAGCTCCAGCACCGCTCCCCCAGGGTATAAGAGGAGACAAAAAGACTGGTTTATTCCACAAGATGAAGTGGTCAGTGCAACTCTGTTCCACTGCAAGCTCAGTGGGGACTCCACACAACGCAAGCATAAGATATACAGTGGAAAGACATGCTGGGAGACATGCAGGGATCATTAGAGACCTAGGAGTCCTAAAGAAACTGAGAAATAGCCATGAACTATAGACTGCGGCAGGTGTATAAACAGACGATTGCTTGAATAATGGGAGGATTTATTATGCAAAAGGCTTTTCTGTGTGTTTAGGGACGCCTTTCAAATACCCGTGAATGAGTTTCTCTTGATTTGGATTTTGAATGTTTTTCAAATGCTAATGCTGTTCTATAGAGATGGCACAAGTAATTTCAAGGTCCATATCCTGTGTCGAAGTAAAATTAGGATCTTTTTGAAGATTGGTTGATCTCTCCATGCTTGTTTTACGGCACGCAATTTGGCGGAGACGAAAAATGTTGAAAACATTCAGCACCTAGTTATAAAAGTGAAGTGTGCATAAATATTTCTGGACTATTATACCTATTGTATTTTTTTTTTTAAATAGAAATAATGAAAATCTTGAAAAGAGGTCAAATCAATGTAGTTGTCAATGTTGTACTTCACACACAAAATCTTTACTACCAGTACTTTGTTGTTGTTTTGGTTTTAAACGCATCCTACTTCAGAATCCTTCTAGTTTAAAAGTATACAAACAAACAAACAAACAAACAAACCCACAAGTCCTCCAACTTATATGACTAAATAAACAACAAACAGTAAATGTGTCAAGAATAACTTCTTCCAGCTACTTCCCCATTGTTCCCCAGTCTTGAGAATAACAGTTCAGTGTCTATTTGATCAGTCACAGGTATCAGGGAAAGATTTGCTTTAGATGTTTGTGTCAGGTACATGCACGCATGTGATTTGCAAAAAACAAAAAAAACAAAAAAAAGTGGTTGAAATGCAATCAAGGGCCAATATTTATTCCCTCTGGCATTTATAAAATGATTCCATTTCTTTATTAGATTTACTTGTTTGTTGTGTGATAATGTGAGAGATGAAAGTGTTTCTGCTTCATGGACACAGACAGACCAGATACATATTCATGAGTTAGATGATTAATCACTTAGATGGATGATTCACATTACTAAAAAATGTTCCTGCAGCCAAATATAAAACTACCAAAGTGCAAAGAGTTAGGGTTTGAAGTGTCTTCTTTCTCTCAGTCGTCTCAATTGTATAAAGAGACACATAAAACAACCCATGATCAATAAAATGCAAAACCAAGATCACCAATAGTTTATATGTTTCTTGGATCCAACAATCTTGGATATAGTAATATAAAAAAAAAGAACTTTTTCTAGGTTTGTACTTGATGAAAAAAATGATCTCTCTGTTGACCCACACTCACACCATTTTGTCGTCAAATCAGTCAGTTGATTCTATCTGTACAGCTTGTAGAATCATGCAAATGCACCACTTCATATGTTTAACAGAAATGTGCTGGAAAGCTACTCGAAAATAAGTCATCCGGCATGAAATTAGCATAAAGAGGGAATAAGAGACCTGAGAAATCTTAGTAGGCAAAGAACAAAACGACCAATTAGTCGTAATAAGAGGGGGCGGCACTACATTCTAGAAATGCAATATATGCTAATATGTGTTCTTCTGTAGCAGCTGATGCAGTTTTGACTAAAGTGTTATCTAAAAAGGTCCCCCTTCTTGACCACTAGTGTGCAGAACCTCTCCACTGTATCTGAATGAGGTAACGATGCCTCTGGAGACAGGTCTTAAAGACACCTCTGTTGTCAGCAACAGCATCAGTGTTCTATACAGATTCATATTTCCCTTACACAACCCTGCACACCAGTTCCCTGTGCACTTGTTGACAGGAGCTTGTAATCTGAAATAGTCTGCAGGGTTGAGCCGTTAAGTCCGTTGTAGGAATAGGATAAAGTTATTGTGGGAAGGGGAAGACGAGGAGGAATAGTAAGGTACATATTCCCTCCAAAGCTTATTGAGCTGTCAGGTTTCAGTCCTCATCAGAAAAGCATTGATTTCCTGTCACATATTCCACTGTATGTGCTTCTACATGTGTCTTAGACAAGAGCGCTGCGCATAATGGAACCGCTTTGGTGGTTAAGACCACATCAGGAAGCTCGCCTACATATTGACCTATGTTGACGCCAAACATCGTCCCATATTTAAATTGATCCATAACATAGTACTGAATTTCTGGATTCACACATGGAAACTACCACATTTTAAATTGACGGGGCCCCGGAAGAGCCATCCCAAGCTGTGACACAAAGACTGCAATAAGTGCCAATACATCTGGATATGTACGTTTAACATTTCCCTTTTTTCATGTGTTGTCTGTGAATTTTGAATAGCCAACTTGAAATTATATTTTGGCATTAGCATTTCAGTGACCTTTCCAGCACTCAATTCAGTTGTCAAAACTGTACTGCCTGGGAAGCAATGTGCTAAAAGTAGCATTTACATTCAAACCATCCGATGAAATTGAGGTATTCAACTTTTTTCCGCTATTACAAATGTGGCTAAATAATGCTTCAGAATATGCCAGAAACTGTAACCTATACATATTACAGCTTATCAGAGGAGCGGTTGTAAAATATTTGTATTATTCCTAAGAGAGGAGACAATAAATAGGATGTGTTTTCCATAGAGGCCAGGCTTCATAATGGAGATATACAATGTGCATGCAGAGGACATTGCTTGCAAGAACAGTCACAATCTCTTGGCCATGCCCAGACATTAGAGAGAGTCATTAGGCTCATTTAAACAAGGCCATTAAGCCGATGAAATGAGGCAGTATATTTGAGTGCAGAAACAGAAGAAAATAGCCGCCTTTTTCTCATTGGTACACAATCTCTCCTGAGTCAAGTATGCTATAACTCTGGCTGGAAAGAAGAGCCCGGGTTTTTGGGTGCAAAGTCTCCGGCTGCAGGGAGTTCACAACATCCTCTGTCACTGTCAAATAAACTTTAATACCAGCAATTACTGGAACAACAACTCCAACATGCAGTAAGTGCTTAGAGCAGAACTTAATAATGCAGCCATTAGGAAGCTTTAATTTGACCGTTTTATTTGTTTACCTTAAGAAGATATTATTCAACCTAGGGTTACTTATCAGAGGCAAAGAAAAACCTATTACGAACAGCTCTGGCAAACATGGTGCCTCTACACACACATAATAACTGTGTGTACAGTACGCAATTTCAAGCAAGGTGCAGGGGATTCTTTACCTGGTGCATTTGCAAGTTTTATGAAGAATTTCTACAAGTGAATACAATGGTGGGTTTTTGAACAATACGTACCAATTGCAGTGCAAAAACTAATTTTAGAAAACCAACAATTCCAAAGGAAACCATAAAATGCATAGTTTGCTTTTCATAACTCTCATCGTATAAATGCCCTAATAAGAATATTTTAGTTATGTTTAGATTCCTTCTCTTTATTTCAGAAGACCAGGCAGAGATTGCTGCCTCGTGTTGGTTTAAAATAACAGATTTTTTCTTTGTCTCTTTAAATATAGTGCAGGGAAATGGGTCCAATCACAAGCGGTAAGTTGAGACAAATGTGGAGATGCGGTTTTATGCCAGTTGTGAACCGATCAAATAGAGGCATAGAGGTCTTTGTCACTTGAAGGTCAAAACATCCTCATTGGGAATTTACTTAAACAAATGATGCTGTTATTCCTGTTAAAGGACAGTCTGACCGAGCTGGACATGAACATGGTCAAGAAGATTATGAATCAGGTGAGTGGAGAACAGCAGATAAAGAAAAGACACACAAAAGGCAGGGAGATGGGGGGGGGGGGGATCTCATTGTTAAACATTTATTGTTGCACCTCTACTGCAACGTGCCTAAACATGTTGAGAAGCGACAACAATCACTCATTTAGAGACAAATCCTGCTTTAGTGCTGATCCAGGATTACGACTGATTAAAAACAGTGTTCCTTTTTGTTGCTCAAGTCTGATGAATCAGTCAAGGGTGATACAGCCAGAAGATGTGCCCCTGGAATTAATTACATCCCACCTCTTTGTTTTGATTGAAGTGGGTCCTCTTTGCTGGATTGCCTCATTTTCAGGGAGAGTACTAAAACTGAGGAGGAGCTCAGAAAACATTTACAGCTAAGGATCACAAGGTTAGATGGATGAATTAATAATGAAACGTTTTTGTAAACTTTTGAAAATGTAGATGATCGTGTTGGTGGGCTATGCAAGGTTTCAATCCTTTTTAATTCAATCTCTATTTTCTTTTGCCCATTGCTGCAGCCGGGTGCAGCTTCATTGAAAATCTGGCGCATGGTAAATAGCCTTAAATTAGGTCCCTGGCCTTCCAGCTTGGTTATCTGTGATGATCGGAACAGTGTGTGCTGCTTGAAAAGACCCATTTTCCCTCTGGCACATGATTTAACATGTCTCATTTACCAGGGAAATATGCAGGTCACACACCAAGACATTTCTAGTCACATCCTCACCTTGCTCCAAACCCATTTAAAGGATTTGAATTAGATAAACCATTACATTTCTTCTTCTCCCTGTATTTCCGCTGGATAAATATTCATGTTTTCTTTCTTTTTGACCACAACACAATTTCAGGAGGTTCCTTCAGCAGCAAGATAACAAAAAAATCCTTATACATTGTAATGATAGCTCAACCTAGATGTTTGAGAGGCAGTTTAATATAAAATAAAGAACATTGGAGACAGCGGATGGACCATTATGCCAGGGAGTGAATACATGGAGACAAATTCTAGCTATTTAAAAATGTCAGCTCGAAACTTAAAGTGTAAAAGACTTGAGTGCATCTGCTTCATAGACAGTGAGTAAAAAGTGATTCAAAAAGTCCATCTCAAAGAGCAAAAAGGTGCTGTTTTCTTTCATGCTGGCTTACAATGCTAATTTTACTTTTTGACTCATTGGGCTTTTACACTTTCAATCTTGCGGGAGGACCAAGCGTAATTACTATAATTACTGTACAAAAGCATAATACAGCCACGTAAAATGAAATGAAAACAATATCAAAATGTCTATGCGATAAAAGACAGTCTATCCCGCAATGATTGATTTCTGTAAGGTAATCTTTCATTTAGAGTATCCAACTAGCGTTTGGTTAATGTACTAAGATTGAGCTAATGGATTGGAAACATATTGTTAACTTATAGCGGCTGTAATGGATATTCTTTCACTAACAATGTATTAAATACAAATGGTAAAAGGAATCTTTTGTAGTGATGAGATGATTATCGTCTGATTCTACAGTGCACCTTGACTTCAAGAAGGTTCATACGAGTTTTAGCTCAGTTCAGTTGTCTGGCCTACAAATACACTCTTTTTACAGTTTATTAAGCAGGCAGCTGTTTTGAGTAAAAAATCGACCAAACAGCAGAGCAGACAGAAAGAGTTAGCGGCTAGCTTGTATTTAGCAGATATTGTAAAGACTGAGATATTTCCCTCAGAAGTGGCTAACGACCAGAAACACAGGTACAATTATTTCACATGCACATACACTTTGCGATTGTTGGACGACTTCCTGAGCAACAGGCGTTAGGAAATGGTAACTTAATATTTTATTTTATTTATATAAAAATTCACTGGAATTTATATTTTTGTCCATTTTTGTGAACCTCTTAAGCCCCATGGACCCGTATCCGGGCCCGAAATCGTGTAATTTGCAGGAAACAACGTCTAAGGAACCTTCATATTTAATAAACTATGAATGTTTTATATCCATATAACGGGAAAAAAACTCATTTAACTGATCTTTTTCATTTTTTATAAAAAAAACCCCCTCAAAATGCTAACAGTGAGCCTCTGAATTAGCGCAGAGCGAAAAATGCTAACCTATTACTGCACCGAAAATCACTCCTAGCTCCCTTATATTTATCCTAGCTATTCCGTTGCTTGATATCAGAGCAGGGATATTTCTCCCCTCTGCTGCAAGCTAGCATGCGCAGAGACGCCACCTTTTTATTTTAACATGAGTGTGTGCGGGACGATTTCCCTTGGATTCTATTGGCTCACTATAAGTACAAAATATTTTTTGGACAGACACTATAATTTACAGTTTTTTACCATGTTCAATCTGAATTCTCTTTAAAATAAAAAACATCTATATTGATTCTGACTTTTCTACATCCAACTCACAGGTTTATCATTACTTTGAGAAAAAAGATTATTAATTTAACCCTTTTAGAAGGGAAGATATGGGAATTTGTTCTGGGAATGTCATTTTCGAGCCTGAAACCTGAAAAACAGGCTTGGGGCCTAACAAGTTTTAAAATAGAGCTTATATCTGCCCTTGAAGCAGAGTGGCTCAACAGGGCACATTGGGTGGGTGTAACACAAATCTGTTACGGTTCAAGACATTCACTAATAAGGCGGCAGCATTTCTATTACTTTCTTTTGTGTCTCTGCTTATTGACAACCAAGACTTACTTTTGCACTAAAGTTACTTCTTGAAACAACCTGGTATAAGAATATGCAATCATGTCGGGAAAGAAACGCACAAAGCGACAGCGACCTTGCTTATCTTAAAGGTTTTGCTTTTCTATTTGCGTCTAAGTTTATAGCGCGTAGGCAACACGGTTCAAATCATCAGCTGTCGTTCAGTGAATCGCAGATGGTTTATTCAGATGCACTTGTTCCTCGTCAAGGTAATCATTCTGTGGAGAACACATGGTCTTCAGTCTGCTTGTATTCTCCAGAGAGAACAAACACACGCAGACACAAACTCACAATGCTCTGCAAAAAAGTCAAGTTTCATTTCCAAGTTCATCTAAATGTCACAATAAGTAGACAAAAACTCATTTTCACAAATCTCTACTCTGGGTTAACAGAGCCCAAGATAATAACTCAGTCGATTAACAAACTGATGGTTCCCCATGTTTCTTTGATTTAATGTGAAGCAGCTTACACTGCCATTCTTAAAATAATATGAAAGAAAATGTTTGCAGTATCTGACATTACTTGCTTGTTGAAACACAATTAAGATGTTGTCCAACGAGTGAACAATACAAGTCCTCTATTGTGTCAAACTCAGATTGCCCTTTTAAGCTAAGATATTAACATCCGTTTCTGGTCGATTCTGGGGGCCGAGGTGAATCATGACATGCTAGGTTTAATTACTTGAGGAGCTTTCTTAATTAATGAAGGACATGGTCTTGTCAAGAACAATATGCACTTCATATTCTCTAAATGTCCCAGTCGTGGCACCATCATATAAAAGTCAATAGAGGTGCTGGCAAGCATTTTCTAGCAGTATCAGATTAAACCATCTGCCAGAAGCACTGTCCTTCAATTTAACAACATACATTATTTGCATTTCGATTGCTGACAGATCCTGTTATAGGTCCCTTTTACTGAAATGAAGTGGTATGCTAATGATTTGTTATACTCTTTTTGTTATAGCTCTGAACCTGACTACCAATTTGTGGAAGGACTCAGGCTTGCAGGAAAAAGAAGACCATCAAATTGTGACATAACTGGAAGGCCGGTCACAGATCTCCGACAGTTAAAATGCAAACAACGCTGCAAAAGAAAGACCATAAACCCCGGCCCTAAAAAAAAACAGATGCTAGCGCTGTACACAGACTGCAATTGACTCACGTTTGTCAATATGTATTGCCCCCTCAGATGCATGGTAATTTCCATAATGTCCTGTGCTGAAATTGATTCAATTTCAAATCTGACCTTGAGGGTGTTCATTGAGAGACACGCAAGACTTCGCAAACAGTCCCAAGAAATCAGACCTTTACTTGAATTGGCAGCTGGAGAATTTCAAACAAGGGGAACAACTTTAACGCAAAAAGAAAGCTGTGCTGTGAGGCCGAGACTTGCTGTTTTCATTTTTGGAGAAAAACAAAGATGATTTAAAGCGGGCTGACATTTAAGCTATACCTCAAAGTAATAACACCAGTAATGGATCAAATGGACAGGGGGTGTCATAATGGAATGGGGGGCCGGGCAGCGATACGACAATCATACCTTACATTGTTCTATGTGTCAAACCACCACACATACACACACACACTTCAAATGATAGTACCTCCTGGCATAGCTGGCGGAGAACGAAACTGAAACAGACCACCCAGTC
This sequence comes from Notothenia coriiceps, assembly GCF_000735185.1. Lineage (NCBI taxonomy): Eukaryota > Metazoa > Chordata > Actinopteri > Perciformes > Nototheniidae > Notothenia > Notothenia coriiceps. Next base: position 150,817 of record NW_011365079.1, read on the forward strand.
CACTGGCAGCGAGGCAACAGCGCCGCACTCACAGAGATCGGTACATCTTAAACCAGTCAGGGACAACAAGAGGTGTCATGTACTCCTTTAATAATGCTGTGATGATGAGAGTGAGGACAGAGTTGCTCGCCCACCTGTGTAGCAATTTAAGGCATAATCACCCCAGTATGTAAAGAAGTGCTCCACTGCAGCACCAAGCAATTATAAAGTAATTACTTGATTTAATCAAGCTGTTAGACTGACAATAATTGATTTTAGGGAAATTAGTTGACTTCTAGTTTGTTGAAAATAACTTTAGAGCTGATAGCAGAGTTTAACAGTAAAACTGAGAGATGCTAAGAACCTCATATTACATTTATGCTAATTTTAAATCGGTTACTCAAGAGAACAGAGCTTTATTTTGCACTGAGCAAAATTATTATACACAGAACATCCACTATTCTGTCAACGGTGCCATAACATGTTAGCGATAGATAACTTGAAAAATGTATTTTTTTACACATTACTGTTATAGATCTACGTCAAACAACCAGTCGTGTAATCCAGCAGATGAATTACATTTGGTAATCATAATCTAATTTCTTTCAATTACTTTTGAAATGTTTTGCCTCTAGACTCTGTAAAATATTATGTTGAACCGACAATTTATTCCATTCCAATTTGCAGACTAATTTGAACAGGGATATTATCCTCCTCTTCAAACATTATCAACTGTTATTTCCCTGAAGTATCTAATCTGATTACGGCTGCAATATAGTAGGCACTACTGTTATTAGAGCAGAATTAGAGGAATACAAGCTATGTGGCCTTCATTGTTGTCTGGTGATTCGCACCTTTTTTGTGGCGGGAGAGGCTTTCGAACAACATGTGTCTGTGTTTAGGAGGGATTTAGAGTTAACTCATGGCCCACTGGTGACTAAGGATGCAGCCACACGAGGACGATAACGGAAACGAACCGAAATCGTAATGAAAAAAAGTCTTCCGTCCACACGCAATAGGCACCAGAAACGTGTCCGTTCACACGAGACCGCTCGACCCACTGGAGACGCTGTAGTACATGTGACGGGCCTGTAAGTGGCGCTATACTTCCAACATGTCCGTTAAAGTTTAAATCTTCCGGACAAAATTATAAAAGTGCCGGTCAAAGGTCTTATTTGTTATTTATTGAGCTTTAAAACCAATGAATAACGACTCTATATAATAATATAAGAATAATACACGGAGGACGGAGCCTCTCTTTTCCTCCCCCTCTCCTTACAGCCCGTCAGTGTCCGTGGTCTCATGCAGCTGGCTGATCCAGTAATGAGTGACCCGACAGTAAAAATAAACATATTTATAACTAGTTTAGGTAGTTTGAGAGTTAATTAAAATAGCTAAGGGTGATGATCTAACTTGAAGTGTGTGTTTTGTTCCGCTCATCGCTCCCTCACAGCGGGCAGAGCTGCAGGTGATCATGAAGAGCTGTGTCTCCTCTTCTGTCCTGACTTCACTCGCATTTATGTCCATCAAATCTAGCTGGAGGGGGCTCCTACTGGGTGCACTGTCCTGCGAGATATCGGGACCTGGCTCGAAACACTGGAGCTATTGCGTCATCGTTATCAGGAAATGATCGTTATAGGGCGTAGACACGGAACTGTTTGGCCCCCCCAGAGCGTTTCGTCCGCAGATCTACCCACCTTGGGACCCGTTATCGTTATCTGCGTTTCCTAGATAGAGAACTGTAGCGGATACGACCGTTATTGTCCTCGTGTGGCTGCAGGCTAAAGCAGCAAGGACTGTTAGGACTAGACCAATTTTTGTGAAATAGGATTGGAGAATTGGGGCTAAAGCTGTCCAGAGCTGTATGACGTCATCTTAAATTCAATCAGCAATTCACAGCTTTAAAATGCAATAATATACCTTGTCTTTATGACATAATAACTACAAGGATTCTAAAATATTAGCTATACTTGAATATTTCTATTGGATTGGTGGAATGTTTTGCTGTCTTTTATGGAGGCACTTCTTACAATATTTGTGCAAGATGCAGTAAACGTCCCCACTATGATACACAGTCCAGATGTATTGCTTCAATAGTTTCCAAATACTCTGCAGTTTTTCAAGATTTCTTTTTATCGTCATGAAGGGAGGCACAGTGGCTCAGTGGTTCCCTCTGCTGTGTCTGCATGAGGCCAGACATGCAAGCTGAGCCAGTGCATGCTGGGTAAACCCCTGCTATGATCAATAGGACAAAAAGGTATAGAGGTTGTATAGAGGTTGAATAGAGGTTGAATGGGGACTTTGTGGTCCGGATTATTTTTGTTTTTCTTTAACCTAAAACCTTTTGAAGTTGTTGAAGTTCATTGAGTGGATTAAGGGGTGAGAGTATCATCTGCAAATTACACAATAAGATACTGCAGTACCAAGTTTACTTTGCATTTCAAATGTCTAAGATTATAACTATGGAAGAAAAACATTTTTGCAAGAATTTTACTTGTAACAAAGTGCTTTTTACATTGCTATAGTGATACTTAATACAGAATACAGCTTTGAGCAGTGCCTGATCCTGCACCTGTGTATTTGTATTACTAATTGTCCCATCAGTCACTGTGTGATTTGATGGTGATTTTTTGGAGGGGGAGAAACAGTCATTAATGTGGCAGTCTCATTAGCTTTCTTTATTCTACACTGATGCTAGCAATATTGAGCTGGTCCTGTTAATAACTGTTGGATTACATCAACCGTAGCACGATGTTAAGAGTTTGATGCCATTTGATAACGTGTTAATCTCAACTATGCATGACACTGAACACTTGTTAAAATGTTGTAGCAACAGTGCTAAAAGAAAGCAGATTGAATAGCTAATTTCTACTAAACTTTAAAGATGAAAGGGAAATATTGTCGTGGAGCGTACAGTAGTTGTGGTTATGGCAGAGGAGCACTTGGCAGTGTGATGATGCGTGGAGCTCCTATTGAGAAACACAGAGCTCCCAGTCATTTGTTAGCCAAGATCTAAGGTCAGACCACAAATGCTGCATGATTGAGTCACCACCAAAGACTCATTAAGTAATTTGCATTTAAAATATAACCATTATTTATGTTTATTATTAAAATGGCTGGCTGTGGATTAGCTCAGTGCACAGGGGCAACTGGACCAAAAAACATGGGACAATCAAATAATGGAAAGGGAGGAATGGGAGAATAATGACAAAGAGATACAAAGTTGTCTTGACAAGAAAAGCATCTGTCATAACAAGGACTTTGTTAGATTTCAATAAACAAAATATAATCTTTTTTGTGACAGGGTAACGGACATTTGTTTGTTCAACATGATGGATGCTGAGCGGAGAGATAAGTGCAATATTTCTGTCCATCTCTTTATTGAGCAGAAAAACATTTGACAAAGCTGTCATTGAGAAAACTTTTCTCTTAAAATGACATCTTATGGAAGTTTAACTGTGCCTAACATTTGGTTTGCTTTAGCATTGGAGTGCAATCCATCAATGAATTTCCTCTGCAGTGACAACAAGGCTAAAGTCATGCCATCAACTTGAGATGCACTTAGCATTATGCACTGTGATAATGCTAACATGCTGATGTTTAGCAGGTATAATGTTTATAATGAGATTATAGCATTTGCTAACAAGTAGTCATTGGACTAATTACAGTTGAGGCCAAAATGATTAGCCCCCCAGGAGTTATGGAACATTTTCCTAAAATGAATTTCAAACATTCACCAGTGCTATTTAGTTGCTTTTGGTACATTACATTACTTGTCAGACGCTTTTATCGTTTTAAGTGACTTACATACTCAATACTGTGGGCAATCCCCACGGGAGCAATTTGGGGTGAAGTGTCTTGCCCAGGGACACAACGACATGCTGACTGCAGTGGGGTTTGAACCTGTGCTCCCTTGATCCAAACACCAACGCAACATTTCACTGCGCCACACGCCTCTACTACATTTTGGAAAATAAAATAATTTTTTAGGCTTGCTTTATATCAAATATAGTGAAAATGGGTTGGTCAAAAATATTAGCCCCCAGGCCATTAATAGTCAATAGTGTACCCCTTTCTGAGCCACAACTGACAACAACCTCTTAGAGTAGTTCTTTACTAGGTTGGCAGAGGGCTCTTTTTTATTTTGGCCCATTCTTCCATTGCAAATTGTTCCAGCTGGTCCAAATTGCGTGGTTTCCGAGCATGGATATTCACTTTGAGCACCCGCCACAGATTCTCAATGTAAATTTTCTCTGTCTTTTACATGTTCTTCTGTTCAGTACATACAGTTGAGGCCAAAATTATTCGCCCCCTTCTGAAATCAGACAACGTTGACGTGTGCTTTGGGTCATTGTCTTGTTGGAAGACCCAGCGACGACATAAGCGAAGACTAAAAGCAGATTTTTTCATATTATCCCCCTAAATGTCAAGATAATATTATTTTTTTATGATGCCTTGCATCCGAACAAGGCTCCCTGTGCCTGAGGCTGCAAAACAGCCCCACAGCATAATGCTCCCACCACCATGTTTAACTGTGGGAACTGTGTTCTTAGGGTTGAAGGCCTCTCCCTTTCTTCGCCAAACATAAGCAACATCTATGTGCCCAAACAGTTCCAGTTTAGTCTCATCAAACCAAAGCACAGACTTCCAAGACTCATCTTTACCTTTCAAATGTTCACGGCAAACCTCAGTCTGGCTCTGATGTGCTACTCTTTGATTAAAAGGGGTTCTTCTGGGACGATGGCCCTGAAGCCCACCACGATGAAGAGCCCTCACAACTGTGTTCCTTGAAACATCAACTCCAGAAGAGGCCAGGTCAGCAACAATCATCTTGGCAGATGTCCGGGGATTCTTGCTGACATCTCTGACTATTTTCCTCTCCAGAGTTCTTGAAATCTTGCACTTTCGACCACGCCTAGGTTTGTTTTTTAGAGAATTTGTCTCCTTGTACTTCGCAATGATGCAACGTACAGCAGTTCTAGACACTGTGAAGCGTTTGGAAATAGCAGTATAGCCTTCCCCCTTATCATGAGCCTCCACTATCTTCTTTCTGAGCTCAAGACTGATTTCCTTTGTCTTTGGCATGGTGAGTGGGAGTAGTAGTATACAGTAGTCCCTCTCAATAAGGTATTCAAGTGCCTGTTTCTTAGAGTCCTTTTATGCTGATTGAATGCTCAGATGTGGCTTGAAAGCTGATTGGTTGATTAGGTGTGTTTTGAAAGCAAAAATTCACATGGGGTTAATATTTTTGACCAACCCATGTTCACTAAATTTGATATAAAGCAAGCCTAAAAACGTATTTTATGTTCCAAAAGCTATTAAATTGCACTGGTGATTGTTTGATTATATCAACTTTTATCAATGCTGGAAACATTGGGAAGAATTTTAGGAAAATGTTCCATAACTCCTGGGGGGCTAATCATTCTGGCCTCAACTGTACATTTAACCTGAGAGCTATAGATGAAAAGCTATCCCCAAAGTCACCAGGATCAATATGGCCACCTTAAATATCTGTTCCAAAAAGCATGGCAATCCATGAAATGGAGACATTGAAGCTTAAAGAAAACGTAGCGAAGATCCCTCACAGACGTTGGCTCAGCGGGGGAGTAAAGGACAAAGTCAATTGACTAATGATTTTGTTTCCAAGTATTTTCAAGAGGAATCTCTTAAGCCTTGTTTATTGCTTCTTTTGTGCACCCAACTGAAACCCTCACCAAGCCAAGCAAAGACATTTCAAAGCAAAGGCTGTCAATGTCTATTTGCAGGCAAAGAAAGTGCAAGTACTTTAGTCCACCTTTTTCAAATAAAAATAAAAGAGTTAACGTCTTCGTTTTGCGGGATTGAAGAATCAGCCTCGGGCAACATCTGAGGGTAATTGTCCGCAACTCCTCTTTTTATAGCCGTGCTCATTTCACAAATAAAACCTGGGCAGCCAAACAGCCGCATGTAACTGGTCTGAGAACATCCTTAGACCTTGAGACACAGCGGAGAACAATGTACTGTTTACTTGTGCATCTACAACCACACTGTCTGAAATCTAATATTTCACATGACATGACTGATGCTTTAAAAGCCTGCATTCAGCACCACCTTTCGTATGGAGTTAACCTTAAGGTGGCAGCACTTTGAATGTCAACCCCTCCACATGTGGACCTTTTTAAATGCCATCGCTCTTTATTCTGTAATTGTGGAACAGGACAGACAAAGGGAGGAGGTGGCTATAGAGGAAGGGGAATTATTTCCCAGCAGTGGAAAGCCAAATGACATACAATCAGCCTGGCTCAGCAGGGAGTTCATTTAACACTTGAAGGGGAATATGGGTACTAAGTGTGGGTCTTTGAAGGGCTACGATCTGATCCGCTCATTCGATGATGAGCTAAATTACACAGAACGATGAATGACAGCTCGGAACTTCAGCGCTGAATCCTTTTTTGGGTTCATGGAATTTCTGCATAATGAAAAAAGGTAGCCTCTAAAATATACAGCCAATACTTTTTATAGACATGACGTGTTGTTATTAGTGCTGCATGATATTAGCATCTAGATTGCACTTCTCTATAAATACAGATTCTACACCTAGACTGAGGTAGACTGGTGTTTGTTGGAGATTAAATGGCAGTCTTTAAACTTGTCCCTCAGTGGGAAACTTTTTATAAACAAACAGACCTCTTATAGGCTTTAAAGTGTCTGAGATTTCTTTTGACTGAACAGTGCAAGTTTTCTTCTAGAATAGATAATCAGTTTGGTCAATGTATGGCATGAATATAATGTGAGGAGTTTCTGAACTGAGGAGGTTGACAGCTGGGAGTAAAGCCGTTTTACCAATTATTTGGGATTTTAAACCTTTTGTCATGTTTTTTTTTCCTTTTACACAAGGAATACCAATGCCATATTCCACTTCTTGATCCCAATTTGATACTGGTTGTTTTTAATAACATAATTGTCAGGTAAAAAATAGGGTGTGTCCATTGGTGTCGATAGTGAATTAACTGAGTCCTGTAATAATGGTACATAGTAAGTCTCGTCCATCACCCATCCAGAATTTGTGTAATCAACCTCGTACCGAAGTTTTGGTAACCCTAACCCTATTAGACCAGAATAGCTAGAGAGTCGCAAACAAACCACAAACTTTTTGGCTACACTTTGCAGGCCAGTAGAGTGTGAATATGTGATAATCATAGGGTACTTTAATATGTGTGAAATATCACTTTCCTCTTTTGACAAAAATGTCTCACTCTGTCATGAGGAAATGAAGTGAAAAGCAGTGGTGGCAGCGATGACAAATGATAATGGCAAATGTAAGACGACAGCCACTTTAAATTGCCCGGGGATCAACAATGACCCCTTGACACTTTAGCGAATCTGACAACCTTCCCCGTGCCGCCGAGTGCAATATGCCTGACCACAGCCTTGAGTGTTTGTTTGTTGTTCAGTAGTCTTCTCCTTTATGTTGTCGTGAGATTTGCTCAGAGCGTTTGGATTGTTGAAGGGCTGAGAACTACCAGTCAAGCGCCATCTGTGATCCGTCGGTGTCCTGTAACAGCTGTCTTCCACATCAGAACATGCGGTCGCCAGTATCCTATATTACATCTATGCCATTCAGAGCCAACGGATCAGCAATCCAATTTCACACAAGCGCGCTCAGAGGGAGGCAACGCTAACGCAGGAATGAGGATATATGCTTCGACAAAGACAAGAAGTATGTTTGAAGTGGCTGAAGGGGTGGCGGTCGGGGAGGATGTGCCGGAGAATTACATGGAAGTAATGGAAGTGTGATGGAGGGTGATAACGTGGGGATGGGGCTTTTCCTGACTTAGCTTTTATGAATCAAGCTGCTGCAGAAAAAGAGCTCCTAATTTCCAAACCCACGCTGAGCACAGGGGATGAAGCAAGCACAGAGGGCAGACCCAAAGGAAGAAAGAGAGAGTTTGCCTTCGAGAGGAATCTATACTTTGTAAACACACTTGTTGTTTGTGCAGTGACGTCTGAAGCGCCAGTTTCTGCTCAGTCAAAGACCAGCGAGACAATGATCTCTGTGTACTGCCGGGAGAGCAGATGTACAGTATTGGATGACAACACACTCCTCAGCCCTTCAATAACACACACACTCATATTGCATAGTCATTGTGACATAAATAGAGAAGGATCTCACCTTTCACAAAGCAGAAAGAGATTTAAATCTGATATCCAATGACTGCTTATTAGATGGAGCCATCAGGCAGTCAGTTTGGAGCCAGACTCATAAGACAGCCGGAGTGTTTAAGAGGCCTGCTTTCCAGTTACCACCCACACACACAAAACACGGCAGAAAAACAGGAGAGCAAGCCCTTTTTGAACGCCGTATTTTCTCCTGCCAGGGCTGTTCATTCAGCCTTTGGTAAAGCATGCTGTCACCAGAACAATCCGCCACAAAGCTGAAAGGTCTCCTATTTTGAAATATCCATGGATTTCAGAACAATATCCCGTCTTTGCATCCATTTTATTTTCTCCAAGACGATTGAAATCCAGCAGAGATGTAGCAGATGCATCAAAAGCAGAGGATGAGAGAATGAGGACTTGGTGGTTGGATTTGATAAGCGTGGCGCTCCATTGTAGCTACAAAAGGTCAGCTGGGATGCTACTGCTATAGAGAAAGACAACAGAGGACCCAGGAGAGATACAGATAGGATGGAACCTGTAGAACATCTTGTCACAGAGAGATTGACAAGACAGATGAAGATAACACTTATCTTCACCTATTCTTTGGCCGGTCAGTTATAACTCCACATCTGCAGACTGTTTCATTTTTACGTGGATCTTTTTCTTAAATCAAGAAGGCCATGGTGGGTTGAGATTTTTGATAACCCTGTCATCAGTTTCAGGACTACCATTTTCATTCCATCCGATTTCAAATGCTGAAATCGTGAAAAAATAAAGTCTGACAGTTCCATTTTTTATACTGCCTTCCCTCTGACAGTTTGACAGTGTGCAGTCCTCCTGACAGAGGTGCCTGTCTGTCTGTCTGTCTGTCTGTCTGTCTGTCTGTCTGTCTGTCTGTCTGTCTGTCTGTCTGTCTGTCTGTCTGTCTGTCTGTCTGTCTGTCTGTCTGTCTGTGTGTGTGTGTGTGTGTCTGTCTCGTCATCTCTTTGTCCTTGATTTGCAATCACTGCAGTATAGCCTGGTCTGATTTAGAGTGCAAAGCTTTAATTTTCCCAACATGGTGCCAATACATCCAGACCCTGGTGCAATCGCTCCTGGTAAACAACAATCACTGCTTTTAGTTAACAACTTAAAAGTTTCCATCTTGAGGAAAATCAATGCTTAATCCCTGCTTTGCTTCCCTGCGGTCTATTGTTTCTTAATAACACTGTAGCTTTGTCCACATCCATTATGATAATGTTTGGGGTAACGGGGGAAAAAATAGAGTAGAAACATTTGCACACTTGTATAGTATAGTATCCGGTTAACAGTGGCGAGCCGTGACTTTTATACCTATACCTCAGTGAATTTACAGCAGGACCACCAATCAGCTCCTCTCTTCATAGTAAGTCGCAGAGACGGCTCAAGGAGCTTCTTTCATTTAACGCTTCACATTCAAACAGAAACTGAATAGGCAGACTTGAAGGATTTATTTCTTCGGAAATGTTATTTTAAATACAATTAAATCAAGTTATTTTGGTAAAACTAATGAAAAATACAGCTAAAAAAAATTTTTTTAAATATTATTTTGTAGAACATCTTAGGCCCTCAGGGAGGTCCTAGAGGGCCCTGACGGCTCGCCACTGCCGGTTAAATATGTTGTCTTAAGGTAAGTTGGTCTCTATACTATAACCTTTTCTATATATTTGCGTGTAGATTTAAAATACACTCAGTTATTATTTATACATTCAATGTTTATTTATTTATTTTATTTATTTTATTTATTTTATTTATTTTATTTATTTTATTTGTTTTATTTATTTTATTTATTTATTTTATTTTTATTTCATTTTATTTATTTTATTTTTATTTAAACCATAAACATGCTATTGTGATTATATTGTGTTATTTATATTGTTTTAATATTGTGATATTATGGTTGTGCGATTCATAAAGTCTCCAATTAAAATCAGGTGTTCCCATCTAACTTAACAAGGTATGAATTTATTTCTAGGAAACAGCAGGCACACTGAATTGTGCCAGTCATTTAAGTCTTGTTTTTTTCCAATGTGGAGAATCAGTAGGAGCAAAAAGGCAGTGAAAATTGTAATGGTGGAAAGTCTAATACTTGAGGGCTGTCTTTATCATAACTGACACTTTAGCCTGGACGGCCTAAGCAGAAAGGGCTGACAGGTTCATCTTCGCTCACCGTCAAACAAGCTGACTGTTACTGCTAAAATATGCTCTGACACACTCACCACTTAACCACTTACAAATAACAAAATGTACAACAGACCTCTGGCTCTGCATATTTGAAATTGCATAACCGTTCAAACACTGAAAATGAGATAAATAGACACTCGACTCACCTACAGAAAAGCCTTCAGGTTTTTACATGATGGCGTATGGATAATGAATGAAAGCTATTGTGTCTAAATAAAGTATGTCCCATCAATCAGTTGGGTGTACTTCTGAGGACACGTCTTCTGAGAGCTGGATTTTGTGACAGTTTCTCTGTGAATGCAAATGGCATGCAGCACATCTGTGACAGGGTGAAAACATACACTATAAGCTAATAAATCAAAATGCAGGCAGCAGAGTGTGAAGATTGTTTACCTTCCTGCTCCTCAGAGAAAGATAAAGGCACATCAGAAAGCCTGTGCTACTTAGTATTTAAGGAGAATATTTTGAGTGTATATTTTCGATTTCTATTGAAGTAAAATGTCAAGAATAAAATAACACAGTGTCCTCCATCCACAACAGCTGTCTGCATTTAATAACAGTGTGTGTGTTACGATTATGAATGATGCAATCAAATGGGATGCATCGTTCATTAAGTCCATAAGTTACAAAAAGCAGGCTTCAAGCTGTGAAGCAATCATTTCTCCTCCAGCTATGTTTAGGGTTCTTGGCTTTCCTCGTAAGGTAGCTGGTTTTCTCCTAAGACCCCATGGTGAGTCTGTCTGCTTTGGAAATGTAAAGTTTCATATTTTCTGGAAGATGAGAGGTTCACTATTTGATAGAACAATCGAGTTTCCTCTCTTATCTGAAGCTAATTCAAAAGCAGCCCTCCCCTGTTACCCGCCTCCCCTGTCTCCGTTCTGTCTCAATCATCCAGCTTCCCCAGCGCGCGCCTTTCTTAAACTTTAATCATCCCACATTTGATACATTTCACAGCAACTTGTCACAAGGTTATCCCGATTTTCAAAAAGACGTCTTCCCCCTTTTAGCCTGAACCTCAATAAAAACTCTGAATCTTCCAGTGGATTCATTACCAGGGCTCCTTGACACAACAGTGATGTTCACATGGAGACTTTCTCTTAAAGCAGATTTAAAGCCCAGCTGAAATTAAGAGATACATACAATTAAAAAAGAATAAGAGCTGAACCACTGTTAATGCACTAAAGAGGTGATGCACAGTCAAATCAATGTTACTGCAGTTGCCTTTAAAGTGGAGGGACGTTCAAAGCTGAGGAAATGTATTACATCTCAATTTGTACGCCTCGTCACTGTCAGGAAAAAAAAAAACGTACATGCCTCGAACTGCTCACAAAAAAAAAAAAAACGAAAGACTCCTTCTTGTGTGTTTTCCTTCTCTTTTTGATTGTGTCAGAGTGAGGCCGTGACACCTGCTGTTCTCTGGATACCATGTTGTGTTTGCCACAGCATGCGCTCTGCTTCAATACATTGGCTGGCTGACCTGGCTAAAATCAATGGCCAAAAATACACAATGTGTGATTTGGTTTCAAGGCGAGCTCTATTGATTGGTGCTGTCAATACTGGGAGATTGGGATTTTTTTTCCCTCTTATGACTTGAACTTTATTTTCAAAATGTAACTTTCTGTGTGTATCTTAGAAGAAACTTTCTAAAATGAATATGACAAACATAGATAATCAATGTTTTTAACATGGCTACAATAGGGTGGGTCATTTACCCCTCCCTCATCGACCTGCAACATTTACCCCTCCCTCATCGACCTGGGCTGCCACACCAGCAGCTGCAACTGAGGCTAAACTTCAAGGTTGATGAGGGAGGGGTAAATGTTGTCAGATTGAGGAGAGAATTCACCAGGAGAGTTTTCTTGACTAACAGAATGAATTCTGGCGGTTGGAGCTTAGACTTTCCGACTTTCAATTTTAAGGACCACCTAGGCCACAACTATGACAATTGGCGTAACCACTTATTATAAAGGAATCTCTGCCAGGTGGAGGCAACTGTCATTGAATACGTTTTGTGTCTATACGTGCTCAGCAGAGAAGCACGATTTATTTGGCTTTGTCGGGGGGAAAGCACTTTAATGGACTGCCAGCAGCAGGTATTATAGATTGTAGGAGATCAAACAGCAGTAGGTATCAAAGCTTAAACAAGAGTGATGTTACTTTGTTTTAATAAAAACAACTAAACGAGAACATCATATCTATCATGTGCTACTACATTTCCTTAGAATCAGTGCCATGGTCATACTATGGTCTTTAAAACATAAATAAAATGTAAAAAAGCTAATTAAAAACATTGACAATGTGAGGCTAAAGAGACAACTGAATACTGTAGCTCTCATGTCTGATTGTAGTTCAACACTGTTTGGGAGACTTCTGAAAAATCACATAAAGACTACAGGAAGCAATTTTAAACAATCATTTATGCAAATATGAAAATGAATATCTTCGTATGCTTGGTGCTACATAAACTCAAATGCAAAAGATGTAAAAATACTATGTAGTTCTAAAAAAATCTATCACATTGAACTTCACCTACAGGCATTAATATAGTACTCACCATAGTACTTAATATGCAGAATAACAAAAGGCCCAAAACTAACTTGCTTTTTTACCTTTCTTTCCAACTATGTTAAAGTAATGAGATGGATACAAGCTAAAGGATTTCTCATTCTGCCATCTTGAGACTGCTCTGTAGTCAGAAACATCTAACAGAAAATTTAATGAATGGGATGTAAACAGAGTGAACCAGACATAAGAATCAAGATAAACCTACAGGGAAAAGCCCAAACTAACAAGAGTTATTAGACTATGACACAGCTTGGATCAATATGTAACCGTATAGGTATTTTAACTAGGGCTGTTTCTTTTGCATTCAATACAAATAGGTATACAACACTTCCAACACTGCAGTTATTTAATATCTGGGGAGGATGGATTAAACAATTTAATTTTAAAAAGGATTAGACCATGCAGGAAAATCCACATGTTTAAGTGGGCTCTCCGTGGGAAGATACTTCCTGAGAAATAATATGTGATATCAGATACAAATTTAAGCTTTGGCACACGTTTATACCCTGTAAAATCCTAACTGACGCTAAATAACAGGCTGCAAGATTAATGTCCAAACATTTAACCTGGTATAGATCTTTCACAAAACGTATTCTGAACACAAGCAATGTGTGGATCATCGTTTGGATCTGTAACTGTAATTACAACAGTGCTCTTTCTTTAACAGCGAGTCTGTGAAAGAGTGGTTTTGGAGGCAGAGATAACACCCACTAGGTGAGTGTTATTTCGAGGGTTTATTAGTACAACAATTAACACAGCTTCAAAGATGTGTCTGAAAGGTAGCGTCACTTTTATAAACAAAATACTGCGCAAAGATGCGGTAGGTTTATACAATTTATAGTCAAATACAATTTTATAAAACACCTTATTTTTACAATATCACACCCTGTCTTTCTTTTTTGTCAGACAATTTTGTATCTGTCTTCATGTCTCTGCGAGCTTACCTATTTTTTATAGTGTACCTTAATAGTGTATACGAAAGGGATAATGTTCAGCAATGTGGTAAAAGAACACCCGACAGGCTGATCAGGGAGCTCGAAGGCCACATTCTCAAAAAGGAACGACGTGACTCCCAATATTAATTTAAATGCTTTTATTGATTTAGAAAAACATTTATTGATTTAAAAAACAGTATTATTGATTTAAAAAATGGTTTTATTGATTTAAAATGACATGCATCCGCTAAGAAAAATAGTCCGTTGTTACCGTTTGAACTAGCCTACGTAGCAACGGCAGGAACTGCTTACTGTAGATAGCGTTTTTGCGATTACAGATTTGAAAACATTGTTGCTTGCTTTAAAAGTACACACAATTCATTATGTCAAACCTTGGAAAAGTATCTAGATATCCCTGACCTAATGCCCAAGTAACTGGCAACTGAATATATTTTGCCATTTTCTGACCGTTGCTGTCAAACTCTGTTGGTTGGTTCTTTTCAATCAGCCAGTCTTTAAATAGTTTCATACCCCATAATGTGGTCTGTCTTTTCGCCTCTCTTCACTGGGGACTCATCAGCCTCTAACCATTCATCCAAATTACTGTGCTCTCCAAATATATTCCAATTCATATTAAAATCCTCCATGTTGCTCTCAGACGGTAGACAACGGAAAACTAAAGACAAGCAAACAGTTTGAAAAGCAAACAGTTTGAAAAGCAAGCTGTATACAGTTAAATCGACCGGAGTTCTTTCTGCAGATGTGAGCGTCCTTAACAACGGTCAATAAATCCTTGACAGTGGTATGTACGGTATGTACTACTGGATTAACAACTTGTCACGTGTTCTGAATTGGCCAATCAGAATCGAGTATTCAACTAAGCCATGTAATAATGTAATATAACAGCCATTGCAGCAGGAATGAAAAAAAAACATGTTATGGTGAAATGTCAGTCTATTCACTTTTATCTAAATGGTAACCTTACAATAGCTTGCCATCGCCATGATTGCTATAAAGATGAATTTGAAGTATAGTTCATTTTGGCAAGTCCATTAAGTCATAACGTAACAGCCACTTAATATAAAGAAGTCCATTTATTACCTAGTAAATCAAAAGGAATTGATATACTAGGTAATTGGCATAGAGTCAAACTGGACCTCCAGCTGACATGTAAGCGTCCTTTTTATCAGCAGGACACAGAACAGATGTGGTAATTAACTACATGGATTTAGTTTCTATAGTGACCTTAAATACGTGACGACTGAACAAAAATACATCAACAATTAATGATGGGCCCTTGCAGGGGATCACAAAGTGTAGCTTCAAATGTACTATGTTCCATGTGGTTAGCTTTACATCAGGTGGCACTTTTAAACTTAGCATTTGTCCTCCACAACCCACACATGTGCACACACACAGCACTATCAATTATTCCTACCAACAATACAACTCTATATCGATCATTAAAACTTAAAATTAACTGTATGTAGAAAGATTATGAATCAAAGAAAACACACACACACATTCCTGTACATGTGTAGCTATTTCACTGTGTCCCCACTTGGGCCGCAGTGTTTATAAGAAAGTCCCCAAACAGTGCAGATCAATAACGGCCTGTCAGCTTTTTACTGTAGCCATGGACAGAGCAGAGACAAAGGGACCATGGAGAGAGAGCTGCATCCGTCCATCAGACTCTGTATGTCCCCCAAACAGCTTTGATTGAAGATGAAAGAAAGGGAGAGAGAGAGAGTAAGTGAGGACAGCAGACAGCTAGGAAGAAGACAGAAAGATAGGCTCCTATGCTCATGAGGCCCCTGTTACTTTTATGGGCCATGATTAAAGCAGAGCCCAGACTTTGAGTATTTCTCTTTTTAAACGTTGTTGCTCTCTGTTGCCAACCTCAAAAAGGACTGTCAAAGGCGGGAAAATAAGAAAGGTAAATCTCTGAATAAACCTACGCACGGTGGCGTCTAGGTAAGGACCTGCATTATATCTGCTTTATTCTCACAAATACTGTACCTTTAAACTAATGCGCACTCACGTGCGGTGCAAGGCACCTAATTGCTCTGGCAGCCATTGAATGATGACAATGGCCGCGGTGGGAGTTGGTGAGACTTTGTTGGGATGTATGTAATTATTCAGTTGCACAAAAGGAGGGGCCGATGCGGTGCCAGAGCAGATTTACTGTGTCTGTGGTCAGTGCATTCAAGCAGGGTATCTAATGATGTGCACTTACGGGCTAAATTACCAAAGCATTGTTTACCTCTGTTCTTAGAGTGCAGGCTCCACCGAGAGCAAAAGCCCAAGAAGGTGCCGTAGCACAAAAGAAGAAAAGAAACAGATGGATCTGCTGAAGTTTCAATTAAAGCAAATGATCTGAAAGTGAAGAGGAATATCAAAAGAAGATTAATGGTATCCATGGAAGCAGAGAGAGTGGACAGGCTGAAATGTCTAACTCTTTTTTGGTAAAGGCCCTCTCTTCACAGGGCGGCTGACAGCCAGCTAGCTAGCAGATCCCCGGGTGGGGGGGCGGAGAACAAAAACTGTCCGACTCTTGAGTATACCGCTCAGACATTTCCACGCTGCACTTTTCTGTACATGGTCCAAACACAAATATAAAAGTGATATATTGTCCAATTAGGAAAATATACACAAAAGACCCACACAAATATTGCTATTTGTGACGAAGTTTGATGAGGAGAAATGTACCGTAAGAGAAATAAGAAATATTACTCAGGGCTCATAACGATGCGGTCCTATATGTTTGTTTGCTTGTTAGAGCAGAAACACCCATAGCCATAACATCTGACAGCAGCACACATTTGAGCCACTGTCAGAGGTCATTTACATAATGAAAGAAGGAAATTACCAAGGAGGCAAATGCAGGACAAGCCTGCTATTTGGCAGAGAGAGAGAAAATGAAGATGGAAGGAAAATGGTTTGGCAAGAAAGGGGCATTGGACAGAGGGAGCAGCAGGACTGGAGTGAGGGATAAGGGTGGAGAGTGCAGGAAGCAGCAGAGAAAGAGAAGGGGAGAGCGGAGGGGCTTCGAGAGCTGAGACCGTTGAACCATGGAGGCAGGCATGCCAGTGAGTTGGACAATGCAGAAGCATTTTTGAGAAAGTGGCGAAACTGGAAAGCCTCAAAAGTATGGAGAAAGTTGCAGATTATGTCCAGCTGGGGAGTCTTCACAGATTAAAAAGTTTACACAAAAAGAGACAAAGACTAAAAAAAGATAGTCAGAGCAGCAGGAAACTAGTTTCGAGTCAGGGGAAGCAGGTGTTGCGGCAATCATTTGGACGACGCTCTTACCTTGGCAGATGCGGAAGCCACTGATCCTGCTGCCGTGATGCCTCGCTTGACCGCGATGTCGCTACTCGATGTTGTCACGGCAACTGTAACCGGGGTGGGGAGGAAGGAAGGGATGACTGGGAGGGGAAGGAGCCCCGGACGGTTGTTGCCATTGACGACGGCAGAGGCACAGCAATGGTTGGCTCCTCCATTGTGGAGGCCAGAAGGGCGGATGTCTCTCCGCTCCCAGGGTCCCCGGTAGTCCCTCTCAAAGCGGTGGTGGTGGCGTGACATCACTTCCTCTCAGAGGGAATAACGGGGGCAAGCCTGCAGTAAATAGAAAGAGAGAGTATATGTGAAGTTTTATTAAATACGCTAATGGAAGAAGGAGATACACAGACAAAGGCAAGGTTTTAAAGGTAGAAAAAGAGTAGGGGACACTGGAGGAATCAAGAGGAGAACATCTTGACATGGAGGTGTAAATGCTCAAAGCATCTGCTCCCAATGCACCTGACTGACACATACACACTTCGGCTCATTTGTTGCCTCTAATTTCTATTCTCCCAGTCAGTAACGAGGGCTGCGATGAGAGGGAGAGAAATGAGCACTGCTAAGCAGGTCCATAAAAAAACACCATCAGGAGCTACATTTGCCGTGTGAAGCATGAAGGCTCGACAATGAGGTTAAAGCAATACGGCCGAGCGAGAGACGAACAAGTACACACTTGCTCAAGTTGTTCCAAGGACAACACAACAGTAGCATGACCTTGCGGTCAAAACCCATTCACCTGCATAGATAAATACCCCCGCAATTACAGCTCATCTCGTCCATCTAATGGATGGTTAATTCAATCAGGTCGCCCTTGAATTGCATTTGAGGGTTCTCCCCTTTTCCAGCACAGCAGGCTGTGATAGGCGACAGTGAGCTAGAATTACATCAGTGTTGGGCATGGCGCTATTGTGTAGCATGAGCAGCGGATCACTCTATATTATATCATAAATCAAAGCAGCACAAGATCTGAGAAGTGAAATCCATCACTGAGGGGTTTTACAGCGCATTGTACTCCTCCTCACCAAAGGCACGTTATGCTTCCCAAGCCCTTGATAACAGATTTAATAAATAAAAAACAACCTCAAACCCAGGTTCAGCAAGCCCCCTGCAAAATCCCCTGGTCTGTAAGGAGAGAATGACAGCAGATGATAGGTCTTTATTCCTCACACTGGGGTCTGTCATGCTGCTTCTTGCCTCACAGAGGAGCGAACGCCTTGAAATGCCAGCTTCTCTGTGTGTAGCTGTGTGTGTGTGTGTGTGTGTGTGTGTGTGTGTGTGTGTGTGTGTGTGTGTGTGTGTGTGTGTGTGTGTGTGTGTGTGTGTGTGTGTGTGTAAAAGCAGTACTACAAGTGAATGACTATGTATGCACGTACTGTTTTGGTAAGATGTAATGAGACCGCACATTTTCAAAAACGACAGTGTGCTGTACGAGTAGTAGCAAGTGTTTGAGCAGGCAGCTGGAAATAAAAGGTTCTTTGAAAAAGCTTTGATACAAGCGATACACGAAGCAGCCTGTGGTGGGAGAGCTGGCCCGTCTCTATCTTTAGCTACTGTGACCGTCCATTCAGTTACCTGCTCAAACACTTTATGTCCATCTCCATTTAATTATTTTTCATTGTGTTTTATTTCCTCTCCCAATCCCACCTTTTGTTTATTTATTTCTAAACATGGTCTGCTCTATACAAATACAGCAGGCTGATAGTCGGTGATAGAGCCAGACTGAGCTACTAAAAGCTGCGGGACAACACTCTCAAGCTGGTTCTGCAATAAACTCTCCACCTTCCTGCAGAAACCTCTTTTAACAACCTCAACATTTCCAATAGAATAGGCTTGTATTATCTCAGCAAAACGTTTGAAACAGAAAGAGAGAGGAACAAGGTGCTGGTCCAGTGGAACAATGGCAGAGTTAGTGCTCGGCAATATTCTCTTATCATCCGAGCTCCACACCTCAGTTGAGAAATAAGATAAATAAAACAGATAGAGGTGGGGGGGGGGGAAGAATGGGACAATATCTTCACAATAGGCAAAATTGGGGGCAGAGTGCATTTGCATTCTGTACAATTTGTTTTTACCAATCCTTTCCCGATGTGAAGTGGGTGCATGCCATTGTGCATCCACTGAGCTCTTCAGTCTGGACAGTATCAAGATTCAATACTCATGTTAACTTTGTTTTGTCTTTAGGTAAAGCGGCATACAAATATATTCAAAAGTGCAGAGAGGGATTAAAGTAAATGTAAAAGAGCTTTGTGGGATAACCTTCAGCAATATACTGCATAAGGAAGTAAAATTCACAGGATTTCCAAGATAATATTTTAGAAGAGGGATTGGAGGGTGTTCAACACTCTATGTATGAAATGAGAAGCTTTTAATCCGGCACCAAACTATTATTCTCTCATCCCTCGGTCTTTCCAATTTATAATCAAAATATAGATGAATGAAACCTTATGAGAGCAAATGAAAAATATGTTAGTGGATATGCAAGTATCTGGTGAAATGGTGTATTTATGCCTTTATTTGGCCAGCGCATATTGAGTTATCGTAGCAGATGCATGGAAATCATAAGCATTATGTAGGAGCCTGTAAAGAACATATTTGTATTGAATAAAAAAGGACATGTCAAATACAGTTTTTTTTTAAATAATTAAAGTTGATACAATATTTAATGTTTATTTTGAATACATTGTTGTATATGCTAAGATTATTTGCTAATATTTGTTCTTTGAAAAGATAATAGAATAAAAAGTATAACAATTTTATAATAACATGAGTGAATAATGACTTATGGATATTTTTTGAGAGTATTTCAAAAAACAGGTTAAGATAAAACATTTGCACCAGAATGATGTGATCTTAACCTTCAAATAAAACCTGATTCTTAAAAAAAATCATTCCATCTCTAACCAGAAGCTATGGTACACCCTAAACTGGTTTGTTTTAAGTAGTTCATACAAACAACAAATGTTGTTTTTCTTTAGGAGCGCATCTCACATCACTATGCTTCAAATCCACTCATTTACCCAAGTGGCATTTTGTGCACTACATTTCAATATGTGCACAATCCTTTGAGAGAATTATTTTCATCCCTGCACATAGCATGTCAGTATGTACTATATAACCAGAGGCCGGCAACAGATCCCTGCACAACGAGTGTCACTCCCCACTACCTTCATTGTCCTTGGTGAACGGGATGATTTAAGCTGCTAATTACAGGCTCTTAAAACTCTTTCACAGCTGAATTTCTGCAACTGCTTTCAAGTCTATGTGTGCGTGTCGGTGGCGGTGTATAAACTCACAGCACCTTGAGACACGCCAACAGTGTGTTTGCACAAAGAGGAGATAAAAGAAAATTCATTCTCAGAGTTGCTTGTGGAAACCAACACCTGTGGACTGTGCCACACCAGATAAACACTTAAATACATCACATCTACAATGACACCTTGCTCTGCACTGCTCTAGGGAGAAAGTGCCAATAAAGATGTTTCTCATCCAATGTACCGGTAGTCACTGTGAGCCCTGGACAAACCAACGGCCCTTCAGAGGGGAGATGATAATCTTTGAAGCAAGGCCCGCATTTAAAACCAACCTCTTTAAAAGCCTTTTCAAATTCATAAGAAACTAATGACAGCATTGCCATCATACACTGCAGCAATCAATGAGACGCTTCAGCTCCTGCAATCCTGTCAGCATGTTAATAATCTAACCCGAAGGTATCAGACTTTCCCATGCCAAATGCTATTTTCTGATTCTGGCTCCAACTTAAAATGAATACTGAGATTCTATTCCAGAGAGTTGAAAATCCAAACAAATGATTAAAATAATCACTAATCCTTATGAAGCACAAATAGTAACAGGCTATGGGTTCCACCCAGAAAAGAGCTGAATAAGAAAGTGAGAAATATCATGTCAGCAGCAATCAGACCTAATGAGCTGTCGGACTGGCATATCCATTGTGTTGTCAGTCACATCATGAGTTAATAGCTGCAGAGGAGGTACAGTGTGTGTGTGTGTGTGTGTGTGTGTGTGTGTGTGTGTGTGTGTGTGTGTGTGTGTGTGTGTGTGTGTGTGTGTGTGTGTTGGCATCTTTCCATATTTATCACTCCTGTTAATTCCCAGGTTTAACATTCATGTAGGCTACATCTCTCCATCTTTTTGTGCATGTGTGTGTGTGTGCATACCTGTATGACTGCCTGTGTTTGTTACTTTATTTATTACCCTATTCGATTCCAGAATGACCAGTTATAGACTTCCTCTGTCGTTGTGGATTTTGCCCTGTATTTAATTACATTTCTGGCCTCTATTCACTCGGTGTGTTGCTCAGTGGCTACACAGGATGTCAAAGGTTTGTGTCACTAGTCTGACAAATGGCCAATAGTCAAGAGGCCAAAACCGATACCACAAATGAATGGAGTCAAATACAGTAAACACATGCAGCTCCTTCAAGAATATGCGGGCTACAAACTAACTGGTCTTTAAAGATCTTTTTTAAATTACATCACTTCTTTCCGTTTGAGAGCAAAACATCTGTCACGACCTGTCATGGCATAAAAGCATGAAAGGTTCCAAGAAAATGTTAAATTGATCGTAACTGTGATCCACAAATGATGTGAAAATGCACAGTTTCAATATGAGCTGATGTGTAGTGTGAAGGGCAAAGTAAGGGGAGCGTTAAAGAGAGTATTTAAAGAGAAAGTATAAAAATAAACCCAAATGAAAAGTGAGGCGTCAAAGAGTGAACCCAGGTAAATGTCCTCTAGAGAGGGACATTTTTCACGCTTTTTCCATTATCGCAAGTTGGGGTCTACATTTTAGTTTTGGACAATTTCCAGCGGCTGAATTGTTCCTTTTGAGGAATATTTCTGAGGAACTTCAGAAATATTATCCTCACACATGTTGGATGTGTGTTCAGAGACTTTGGAGGGGATCAGCCATTGCTCACTTGGATGTGTGTGTGTGTGTGTGTGTGTGTGTGTGTGTGTGTGTGTGTGTGTGTGTGTGTGTGTGTGTGTGTGTGTGTGTG
>NW_011365080.1:0-8762 GCF_000735185.1 Notothenia coriiceps
CCGCATCTTAACCTAAAGGAAAATATAATCTATTCCAAAAAAAGTATTATGACACAAAGGGATGAAAAATAGCAGGATGAGGGCTGTAATAAGCTAAAGGGGCTACGTGGATAATAACCTCTGAGTAGGAGATGTGGAGGAACCGGGGCCTATACGTTTCTCCTTTGCCCACTCGGGAGCTCTAATCCTGGGCTTTGAGAGGGGGGGATGCAGGGGGGAAGGGGCTGAGGTTGAAGTTAGTGTAAGATGCATTAGTGTCTTCTACACATGTGCGCCCTAATCCCTGCTCCAGCCTTTTTCTGAGCGGCTTTTGTATTTCATTTTTCTCGCCCTCCTTGCTCGTTTCTCTCCCCTCTTTTCCTCTCCTCTCCTCTCTTGACCAGTTAAATCCCGATGGGGCCGGGCGGAGTGACAGGCCCCATTCAGCGGTGTGCTGGGGGTGACAGCTGGTGAGAGGCCCGTGTGAAAGAGCGTTGCCCCCATGATGCCTCCAACACCCCTCCTCTCGCTACACACACACGGCTAAGGCAGCAGCTGAGCCGCCTCGCCTCCTCATCCCTTGTGTCCTTCCTCGCCCTTTCAGTCTCTTTGGACAGTCAGACAGACAGAGCGGGGGAACAGGTAGTTGCCATTTGGAGGTGTCAATCTGCAATGTGGTTCTGGTGGCTCTACTTGCAGTGTTTCTACTCAGAAATCACCTGTCAATCAAACCACATGGGGGGTAAAGTATCTGCTGATGACTGAGTTTCTATATCTTCTTCTTCTGTTGTTCAAATGATACTAAGCTGCTATACATTTATGAACTACAGGTACATCTTTTGAATACACCAGTACTTTAAAATGTAATTTTTAGACATGCAAGTGAAGCATTATCTTATTATCTGTTGCCTATAGGAGAAATCTACTTGGATGTTTTATTCCCACAAGTCTGACAGGAGATGTCAACACAATCAGAACCCCTCATCATTCACTTTTATAATCTCCCCCTTCTATACTCTATACATTTAGCTTATTATAAGAAAGTGATTTAGTCGCATTAGGGAACACATGCAATATGGGTGAAAATAAAAATGTTTCCTCTCAATAAAAAATGAAAAGAATGAGACAACTTTTAGGTTTTTTTCTTACTGCATATGACTGCTAGTTATTGGTTTAATCTCAAAAAGGTTCGTTATTTGTGTAAAAATGTCAAGGATTATGAATTGTCCTTCGTTTACAGTAAGCATTTGAACGAGGCTCCACAGTTTGCACTTGATCCAGCCCCCTCCCCAAAGTGCAGTAGTTGGTCTGCTCTCAGCACGGCTCTCTAGTCGCTTCAGTTCATTAACAACGGGGTTGCTGGTGTAGCTCTGAGGCCTTTAGTAGTGTGTGTGAGGAGATGGACCTCCAAAACTCTGTGTGTGTGTGTGTGTGTGTGTGTGTGTGTGTGTGTGTGTGTGTGTGTGTGTGTGTGTGTGTGTGTGTGTGTGTGTGTGTGTGTGTGTGTGTGTGTGTGTGTGTGTGCGCGCGCCGTCTGGTGCTGCCCCCATGACAGCATGTTCCCTCTCTGTCCCCAGCTTGTTTGCGTTGCCTTGTGTCCATCAATCTGTGAGCGTGCCCTCACCTGCACCTGTTTGTGTGTGTCACTTATTTGCTCCATGAGTGTTTCCTCCCACATTACTGCAAGTGTGTGTGTGTGTGTGTTTCCCTGCCTGCCTGCCTGCCTGCCTGCCTAACGAGGGTCTCTGGTCCATATGTGACTTCCTCATTAACGGGCCCTTATGACAGGGACAGAGGCGCTGGCCGCTGGCCCAGAGTAGGGTTGACACTGCCGGACCCCCAGATGCCAGCAGGACTGTGTGTGTGTGTGTGTGTGTGTGTGTGTGTGTGTGTGTGTGTGTGTGTGTGTGTGTGTGTGTGTGTGTGTGTGTGTGTGTGTGTGTGTGTGTGTGTGTGTGTGTGTGTGTGTGTGTGTGTGTGTGTGCTTAGCCACAGATGCCCTAACCATGTGGCCCCCTGTTCTCTCTTCCAGTTAGGACCACTAATTACAGGCTGGATCTCTCCCTCTCTACCTCCCTCCCCACCATCCCTTCCTTTCTCCTTCTCTTTTTGTCTGTTTTTGAAGTGATAATGGCGTCACTGGGTTGTAATTGGCCGGCTCAGATTGATGGGAATTGTTTGTGCGGCTGGATGTTGCACGGCTGCTAGTTGAGGAGGTGTTTTTGGGTGAGATTTACAGTGCTAATAAACAGAAGGAGACGCTGAGAATAAAAGTTCGACAGGAGCAGGTTGTGAGAACAACAACAGATATCTCAGCGAGGACAAACTAGCAACAGTTTGAACAGTCAATGCTGGCAGAGTGTGTAAGAGCGCGCCACCAGCCAACCCGCCACAGGAAGTGATTGACAGGCTGTCACGGAGAGACTGCTTTTCCGGTACTCCAAGTCAACTTTCACAAACTACTTCGCCTGCCATACCTGGCAGAGGCACAATTGGATTACAAGCAGCGCTGTTTCGGTGGCACATTCACTGGGAAATCACTCGCGAGAACAAATAATGTCAGCAAGGGTTTTATTGTGTGCAGTTAGTGGTCACAGGCAGTGTTTTTCCCATCATGCTGAGCTGCAGTGAGGACACACAAACATGAAGTGACACTCACATCCAACACACCACAGTCTCCACTGTGCTTCCTGCCGGCTTTTGAAGGTAAGATTATCAGGTGGAAAGGGAAAGGTGCTCTTCAGCTATTATGTGTCTCTCCTATACTGAACCAACAGTATGTGCTGTGAAATATCCTTTCTAAGGAAACTCTCCCTTTCCTCAGTCTTCACCACACGGGGCCAGTCCAAGCTCCATATTTGACCTATTGTTCATCACATTAATTGCCTCTGATGAAATATTGTTGGAGCTAATTTCCTCTCCTACACAGTCCCTTTTAAGGAGCATACACTTCAAAAATCAGCATCAAAACATAACATCTATAATTAGGTGTATATTTCATTTTCTATCTAAACTCTCACTGGTTATTGTTTCCATACTTGACACAGCAACACTTGGATAGGAAATAGCAACAAAAAGGTATTGTCAAAACTGTAGAATATATATATTTCTTTAACATAAATTAGGGGTTTGATTCCAGCAAAGAGGTTATTTTTTTCAGTTTGGTCTGTTGATTTGTTTGTCTGTTAGTCTGCAGAATAAGGAGAATACTACTGGCCCAATCTTTATAAAACTTGGTGGAAGTGCGTGACATGGGCCGAGGAAAATTCTAATCCATTTGTTAGATTTTCAAGTTTTTGGTCAAAGTCTGGCAGTTTAATGGATCATTAATGAAAACAAGATATAGAACTATACAATGTTATCTTAGCCCAGCTGTATGCATGTCACCGCTATGGTAACACTTTACATGCAGTCTTATCGTGGAGTGTTCAGTGAATCCAGCTTTGGAATACAAACTGTGACCCATCCGAAGCACCAGGGTCCTGGAGATGCCCCCCCCCCCATGACAACCACAAGCTGCTGCTCCCCGTCCTCACTGACCTCCAGCTCTGAGCTCTCATGCTTTAGCCACTGCTGTATCTGTCTAGTTCACACATGTAACGCTCGTCAGTTACATACATGATCATTTGAGGGTCACAGGAATATTGTCAGGGCACTATAGACCAAGAAAACGTCCTAAACGGCTGTTTTTTAGGGTGTATCAAAGCTCGCAAAGCTTAACATGTTATCCCTGTCAACAGAAGGTGAGCCAAAGAAACCTTTTTATTACAAATTCATGATTATAATATCTGATTATTCTTTTGGAGGCTTGAGTAAATGTGTGGCAATCATTAAGGTATTGTTAAGCTAAAGAATTATAATGAGAGACGGCGCTATTGTACCGGGTTTAGCGGCTAATTGCTGTGTACATTTAGGACTAAAAAAGGTGGCTGATTGTGTTAGAGCTATTTAAACGTGTGTGTTAATTGCCCAGGTTCTCATACAGCCTGTTTTCTTATCCATATATTTTCTGTTTACTTCAAAATAATTACCTGTCAAGCAAATGTGCAGACCCCAGGGGCAGTTTAGCATCCTCAGCAGATATCATTTCCCCCTAAGTGGGTCTTAAACCGCCTCCTGGTGTTCAAATTAATTGCCCCTGCCCAGACGCAGGGTTGACCCCAGACAGCCGTTTGACCTCTGACCTTCCAATTGTCTTGTTGCCTTTGCAGGGTAAACAGAGACAGAAGGCTGCCTGTCTGCTGACCTGATGTTCCTGTTATGCTATATTCTGGATATATCAGATTTATAATACTTCTATACTCACATTAAGTCATTAAACAATTATAGTTTGTTGTACCACCTTTCAAAATGCAATACTTAATTCATCAAAATGTACTGTATAAATGTAATGTTATATGCATGTACAGTATATCATTTGAAAATGTGAACAATGCTGGTTAGTTTAAGGAAACCATGCTTTATTTTTTTAATAAACTGAACTATTTTTAGGTTAAATCATGAACGAGGTTGGTTATGATTTAAATGTGTTGGTGATTGTGTACTCTTATAACACTTTGAAACAGTGGTTCTCAAATGGTGGGTCGGGTCGCGGACCCGTTTCGAGTGGGTCGCAGATGTGCGAGTGACTGGGCGTACCGGAGACCATAAACTGTTTTGAAAACTTCTGTCACGTAATGATCATCTTCTCAATAAAACATCTTTGTTGATATTTTTTCGAGTCTTCTGGCCAATCAGAATCAAGAGTGTTGCCGGAAGTCCCCACGGAGAATAACTACGGTAGAACTATTCTTTATACTTCCTTCATGGGTACAACTTCAGATAAAAATCAAAACGTAATGAAAAATCTCATACCAAACGAAATAGATATTAAAACACATCAACAGATCCCACACAATGATGTTCAGTAATATACTCATAAGGCAGCATAAGCTTCAAGAATTCAGCACTAGGGTCGTCGTAAATTAGGGGTTACTCTTTATCAACCTGCCTGTGTGTTTGCCAATCAAACGCTCCGTCGACAACAAGCGTCTGAGATAAAGAGTAAAGCTTGTACTCAGAATATAATGGGAGGAGGAGCACTCCACGTCTGACTCCAGCGACAGATAAGACCGAGATCTCTATTTTGGAGTGATGGAGTGAACGGCTAAAGAAGGGTCACCAGCTCCAGGCCTAACTACGCTTTGTCCTCTCTCATTTCTCCACCATGATTGCCCTCTCGAGACATCTTGTGGCGCTGATCTGAATCATCCAAACCCCCCAATCCCTAAAACTCACCCTCAGGTTAAAAAAAGTCAAGTGAAAAGAGAGGGAAATTAATTTGGTTTTTAACTCATTTTCACTGTCGGAGGTGCCGCCTGAAGGCACTGAGAAGTGAGGTTGGATGTGATAACAGCTATCTGCTGGTTGCTTATGGTCTGCAGCTCTTTGTCCCCCACAATGCAGTGCCACGGTGACTGTTCAGGGGTCAGCGGAGACACAGGGAATGTCTACAGCCTTGGATGAATATCTAACGACTCATCAATGAGTTTTAAACATGTTTTCTAGACATTCAAGTTGAACCAATGTTTTGTGTCCGTGGGATTTGATAACACTTATTCATAATTTGGTTTTAAATTCTCTTCCACTGGACATGACTTCCTGTCTCTTATGGATTTATAGTAGCTTAGCAGATGTTTTTTCTGTGTGTGTGCATGCAGACTATCAATTCTATTCTGGGTTTTGTGTGACGAACATGAATGAAAAAGCAAAGAATGAAAAGAAAGGATCAACTGATAGGATCTGGGGGAAGAGGCCTGAGGCTGTTAAAGGTAATGAATCTATACCTGTGTGTCGGCAGCCATTGTGGCTTCTAATTGCAGTGGTGTTCTGCTGAGAAATGCCAAAGAGGAGCGCTCAAACAAAACACCTGCCCCTGCTGTGATTTCACTTCAATATTTCCTCCCTGACAATCCCCTGCCTCAGCCTTTTCACTGGCTTCCCCCCGCTAAGGGTCAGAAGAAAAACAGATCTTTTGTTATAGCAAAGACACATCGGGTGTCACTTGGGGAGACAAAGGCAAAAGTGGTGACATTAAGATGTTAATTCAAATAAGAAAAAGAGTGCAGGCAGCAATGTTCCACAGATACCAAGCAATACTCTTTTGTGTTGAGGAGACCCTGTGTGGGGTTTGGAATTGAGCTTAGCAATCGGACTTTCAATAATAAGCTTTACAACGAAATGTCACTTTTCCTCCAGGATTCCAGCTCCTGCGTTGATGGGTTTATGCGAGGTGAAGCGTAACACTTTCATGTTATTGCCTTTGCTTGTCATTTTTGTTATTGGTACTGTATATCCTCTGTGTTTTGGTGTCGGCTTTGTCTTTGCTTGTCATCTTTTCTGAAGGGGATGATGTGTGATCGTTTGAAGGCCCTTAGGGTTTGTTTTGTTTTAAAAATCTATATTTCTGATGTGCTGTACCACTGAGCATGTAAATACTGTAAGCCAATCTGAGCGGTCGCCGGTTGATGTCAGGCGTGCATTCTGTCACTTTCTATCTGGTTGTCATCGGCAGGATGAACACATTGAGGCAGACTGCGATGTCTTTCAAATGCTTTCCTTCAGCTATATGTGGGAATAAACTAATATCAATACGTTTGTAAATGTATCAGTTCCGTAAGAGAACACCTACATTTCCCGGCATATTGAACTTTTTCGGAGAAGCTTCAATTGACTTGTGATGGAAATCTGCTCCTCTAAAAGACTCAGTAAAGAGACATAACCTGCTTCTACTGCTCATGAATCTATTTGCCGGGGTGAAAAAGGGCTATTATCATGTTGAAATACAGAAACGTTATAATGAAAAGCAGCATTAATGTACACGCCACATGCTGTATGACTCTCACAACATATATGCATGTTTAACCGTCACAGCAGCGGCAAAAGGCTCAATTGAAGACGTTTGTTCTACTTTTTTGCTGTCACACGGAAATAAGTCCAAAAACATTGGACGGGTTGCCATTACATTTTGTCCAAACATTCAAGGTCCCTTGGTGATTTACTCTTCTTCGTCACAAAGTTTCTAGCCTGTTCTTTTTGTCACTCTTCATTATAATAAGTGGTGTCGGAGTACAGAGACTGCATGTATTCACTTTGATATGACAATGATGGCTTGAAATGACAAGGAGATCTCCAGAAACAGAACTGGGTTATTAGCTTCTCTTTTTAGCCCAGATACAAATACTTGACGATTAGGACAATGTGATTTTCTCTCAGTTGTACGACGACAATGTGACATGTTTTATTTCTGCAAATAAAAAACCTGCGATATCACATTCACCAGTTATTATTTGACCAAGCTCTGACCTTTTTTACTTTAAGACAAGCTTGCTAACAGCCTGTCGTAGCGCTACACGCCGAATAAAAAGGATGACGGACAGTAATGGCAGGTTCCAGGCTCGCAGAAAGCGTACAGGTTGAAAGAGAAAAGCCTATTCAGAGCTCCTACAGTCTTTTGTTCCTCACGAACAGAATTTCTGAAGTGTCTAAATGTGAATGTGTCTAATTACTACCTGGGAAATGAGTATTTCACCCAGAAAATAGCCCTTGGTGACTCTTTGAAAGAAAGAATAAAGATCCAGCCAAAACACAAATAGATCACAAGGTGAATTTGTTTGTGTTAAATACAAATGATGTGCACCAATTACAATGCCCTGCAGAGAAAAGAGGGTGGATGGATCAGCCAATGAACTGACCTTGGATGAACTCCAGAGGTCAAATAAGTTAATCTTTCATTTCTGAGAGTTGTAGAAGTGTAACTCAAGATAGCCTTTACCGTGCCAAACCCTAGTGACCAAAGGTTTTGGCCGAGACTTACCAAATTCGAGTGAAAGTTGTAAAAGTTAGGAACTAGCTTTTTTGCAAGATGAACTAGAAGCAAACTTGAAAGAAGGATCTAGAAAGCAAGGGAACATGAGTGCTGCAGACCTGGGTGAAGCAGCAGGCGGTGGTGAACGCTTGGTCGCACACACCTCCAGAGAGGAAGAGGTGGAAAAGCATTTTCTCTTCATACAAAAACACAAAACTGCTTTTTGCTTCATCTCTGACTCCATGGTTTTTACTCCTTTGGGACACTGTAGGTAAACAAAATGCGTAATGTTTACTTGGTTGCAGTCGCCCGGGTACTTGTCAGCAGTGGCTCCGGCATCAGGTACATCTGAGTGGTCTGCGGGATCTGAGGCATGAGGGAGGCGAGGAAGAGGAGGGGGAATCGATGCAAGGCTCTTTTAGGCTCAGTTCCCCGGCTGTGCAGCTGCTAGCAATTACCTGAGAGGGAGAGGAAGACAGCGGCAACCCAGCGATGAAGGCCTCTCCTCGCCTCACACCCCGAGGCTCTCTAATTACTCCACCAAAAGCCTGAATATCTGTCAGAACCAATCAGAGGCAGCCAGGAAACGGGAACATGGCGAGGCATTCATTTGTTTGCGTGGCAAACACTCGCCAGGTACTTAGTACTGAATCAATGTTTGATTTATGAATACGTGTATGCAGGTCAGGGCGCATCGCTGTATTATGACAATTCTCCCACAAAAGCTGTGGAGAATAGTTTTCCTCCTGAGTGGGGAGAATGTCCTCACTTCCACTGGATAAGAAGTTAGTGAGGAGTTGTTAAAGGGCAAACAAGTGGAACACAAGAGGCTCTTCTCCTCCATGGTAATCTTCCTCCCCCTCGTCCTCCTTTTTTCTTCATCTTCTTGGCTCTGGAGTGCGCACCCCCCCCACCCCCCACCCCGCCGTCCCTCCTG
>NW_011365080.1:8791-16017 GCF_000735185.1 Notothenia coriiceps
TCTTTTAGAAGCACTTTGTCACTCTCCGCAGTTTGGAGGTAGACTTTGAAAGGGATGTCGCAGGATGCTAAACACCCAGAGAAGGTGGGCCAGAGCAGACAATGATTAATACTGCGCTCAGACGTCTCCTTGAAGGCATCATCGCATCGCAGTAGAATTTCTTAGGGGGGGGGGGTGGATGAAAAAGCATCACCATAATTCTTTGAATCGCCATCTACGGATGTTTTTTAATTAAAATGTTTAGTGAAAACACATTATTCACAACCTTGAACTGCAAACTTCTACTTTATGCTCCGGGGGGGGGGAAATGTGTTGAGACATTCACGAAAAGCCTCATCTTGATTTCCATGTTGTCCCTCAAGGTTGAGCAGGTTGTTTTGCAGGGTCGGGATTTAAAGTGATAAACGGGAAGAGTACATTTTGCACCGTTTTCCTAACTTTAAGCTTTTGAGAAGCTGAGCTATAGGAATGTGGGGTTTCGTTACCTGGAAGGGGAATGCAGGGTGTGCTTTTGCATAAAATAGAATCCAAAATGTTGAGCTTGTGTGTGTGTGCAAGGCCAAGGAGCATGTGTTCACAATGGCTGGCTAATATGTGTTATCATAGTGACTCAGCCTCCTTAACATAGGCCTACCAATAGGACTCATGGTTCACACCTCCTGTGAGCTGGGAAGGTGTTGGTTAGATTTCTATAGGGAATATACAAGTGTGTTTTTTCTATCTGTAGGGGTCACATGTGGGTGGTCATGTAGTTTCTCCCAGTACTGATTGGGGAAGTCATTTGCAGCTTGAATTTCAGTGACGTAGTTGCAATATATACATTTTTCATGTAAAACGTCTGCAGGAACTTGAAAAATCACTGCGGTTACCCAAAGGAAAGAGCTGTAGTTGATTTTTTAACTCCGTTTTGTAAAGCCACCAATAAAGAGGATGAAATGGAAATGAGATTTAATTAATTATGAATGCCTGCTTTAAGGGAGTAATAAGTAAGATCATTTCTAAACGAGTGCCACGTAATGCATAATGGCTGTGGTGGGAACTTTAAAAATAAAGAAACCAAGGAAGTGCTCTCATGACTCATTCTCCTGCACACACACACACACACACACACACACACACACACACACACACACACACACACACACACACACACACACACACACACACACGGGGAGATGTTCTCACACTCAATAAAACGACTGTTCTTTCATATAGCAATTTATCTGAACAAATTAGAGGCTGAAGTATCCCACAGATGAAATCTCAGTTACTACCTACCATGCAAATTAAAACAACGCAGGCCATACTCCATTACACATATCATTAACAAACCCCTGCCCCACTTCAAAACCCCTTGCTACCAATAATCAGCCTTACCATGTTGGGGAATAAAATGCAAAGCGCTGAATTAACAAGCAGGCGTGACAGGCTGATTATTGATTTAATGTCTGCGGCTGCCTGGCACATACATCTCTGAGGCACAGCACACTATTAAAACGTCCTAACTAGGGTAATTGCATTGGACACCTTTTTATACCACTTTGAGCGGCTAATCGGCATGTAATAAGGAGAGAGGAGAGACAGGAGCCGAGTGATTCGCTGAGTCAGTGGCCGTGTTATGTCATGTCCGGAGGTGAAGAGAATTCAAACTAAAGAAGTGGTGAGCGGAGGAGGAATGGGAACTTGTGTCCTTCTTAATTAAATGAGCTACTGTCAACGCTATTTATCAGTATTTCTTACTGACTCGGCATCGAAACAGAGTAGTAGAGCATTCATTGTTTCAAAATGCAATAACCATTTTAAAATACGAAGATGACGGAATGACTCTGTGGACAGCTATAATGGCGGAAACAGAAATATGAATGAAGATGCTGTATTTATCAATAGTTAACAGTTTTATCCTTAAGGTAATTTTCAAAAGGAGCTCCCTGTCATAGGTACAACGTCGAGAGTACCTCGAAAATATAAAGACACAATTCCGTTCAACATATTTCTTGAAAGCATGACAGTCAAAATGATGTTAATATAAGTGGACTGTATTAAAGAATAATGATAATGAGTCACCATTTGGCTACTTGAACACAGGCTAGCTTCAAGACATGGATATGAGAGGGTTAAACTACTGCTTGTATAATATCCTACAAGTGTAGATGTGGAGAAGTGCTATAGAGCTAATTGTTAAATAAACCTTGGCTGCGTGGGCTGAACAGGAAGCTGTCCAACGGCAACAACAAGTACAGTATTCACCCCCCAGGGTCAAATCCCAGAAGTGAAATATCCTTCAAACTGCGTCACTACTCCAGGCTTGGACTTCGTCCTCCCTGAATGAAGATGTGAAACTTCATTATGGACCCCCCAATGAGGCCTGTAAGGGGGAAAGAAAAGCAGGGTGGCCAGGTGCCAGGTGCTCCCTGTGACGGGACACCCCATTGCCAAGGAGACATGGGTCATGGGGCATAAGGGGGGAGGGACGCTCGGGCGGGTGGGGGGGGGGATACACACGTGCTCCGAGGCAGCGGGGCGGCCGGGCTTCAGCATGAATTACCCCCCCGTCGAGCCGCTGCTTTGGGGATGCTGGAGGAGAGGTCAAATACTCAGTGGCCCTCAAAAAAACACACACACAGGCTCTCAGCAACAACACTATTCTGCATTCAAACACACACACGCTTGGAGGGGATGAATTAGGTCAGCTTGGATGGTCAAACAGGACGGCTCTACCCACAGCAGGGCACTAAACACAAATTATTCTCACTAGAATGCTTTTAATATCAAAGGAACGGACAATCAGTGGCTGGACCTGCTCCATTTAGACTGTCCCACGGCTCAGTGTGAGACACAAAGAGCACCTGGACACGGCAACACTTCAAAATAGACTAAAGTCAACTGTAGAGCAAAAAGAAACACTGTTTCTGATCTCCCTGTCTACAAGGCATGAGTAATGCGACAATTTCCGTACCAGACTTGGAAAAACACGAGTTAAAAAAAAGATACCATCATGAAAAAATCATGAATTATCTGTGTGATAAAATGAAAATATTAAAAAGTGCCAAGCGTCTCAAGTATTAGGGTTACCCGTGCTGCACTCTGCACAGCTCACTTTTGTTATGTTCCTGCATAGGTTTTTTGGTTGTTCTGTTGTGTTTGCTCTTTTTAGAGGCGTGGCCAGTACTCTCCTGGCTGCAGATGAGGCACACCTGTTCCCACTCACCTTATCAACCTTCTCTTTAAGAGCCTGGCCCTCACCCCACTACTCTGCCAGAGAATGAAATGCTTTCGGACGATCCAGAGCGCCTCTCGGCAGCCCAAGCCTAGTTTTCTAGGTTTTTGTGCATCTTTTTGAGTTTTTGCCTGTGACGTTCTCTCTCTGCTTTGTTTGGACCTTTTCTGCAACCAGCCAGCTCCCTGTCTTCAGTACCTGCCTTAGCCTAGCTTCCTTTATTAAAACACTTTGAAACTTAACTCGTGCCAGTCTCTGCTTTGGGGTCCTAAGTCATATCTGAACTTCACAGCTTTAGTCTGACTTAAGTAAGAGCAACAAGAAACCTGCAAATACATTCAACTCAAACGAGTCAATCATGTTCAAGTGTTGGAGCCTTAGTTATTAATAACCATTTTAAGTACAGGACATTTAAATGAACGTGAAATTGCAGGCATGTATATTGCACATCAGGGGTATTCCAACTTGGCTACCATTCCCCTGTCTCCCACCACCTCCACAGTGTCAAGAAGACCCCCCAGAACAGACCTCTTAACCAGTCTGTTCAGTCTCTTCCTGTCAGCAGCCGAGATGCTGAAGCCCCAATAGACCACACCATAAAAGATGGCTGACCACAGAGTCATAAAAGGTCTGCAGAAGTGCCTCCTCCAACCCAAAAGACCCCAGTCTCCTCAGACAGGTATTTGTAAGATCTCACAATCTCTGTTAGGGCTTTCACACCAACGCCATTCCCGTTCTAGCTCCGTGCTAGAGCTTTTCTGGTTCGGAACCGTTTTTTATTTTCAACCCCCATTTTGTTCACACCGCCCAGAGCCCGACTGGTGCTGCCGCTGCTGCGTCATGACGTCACCGTTTACGTCGCTGATTTTCTCCCCAACGGCGTTACGGCGCTCACTACAACAACAACAACAATGGGGGACTGCGTCGGGTCAATGATCGTGTTGCTTTTAATCACACGAAGCCAGATTAAATTAAATAATGACTTCTCCAACCTTATACTTTTCTCCAGAGTGCCGTGGTTCATTGTTTATTAATGTGTTTCAGCGGCATGTACCGACCGCTGCAGTGCTGCTCGTCCACTGGATTTTATTCTCCAGTTAGCTCCGGGTTAGCTCTCACGGCAGCGGCCGCTGTAAAGCACTGTCTGACTGTCACACAAGCAGCTGATACATATCCCCAATTCCCCAAGTGAATGGGTTTCAGTCTGAATTGATGCTGTTTGGCATCACAATGCTGTTATTAAAGTTTCCCTGGTATAAAATGGCTGATGTTAGCATAGCAACCGAAGGTAAACTGACTACTTGCTATTGCTATCCTATTGTGGCATTAGCCGTTTTCTACAGGCACATTTTACCGGCGTGTTTTTCATTATGATTCTACTTGTGATAGTCGGACACGACAACCTGTGCAGCCCATGTATTGATTCCATCCGATAGCTGCTATAATACAAAACAAAACATCTGCCTGCTCTCCACTATGATCAATAACAGCGAACGGATG
This sequence comes from Notothenia coriiceps, assembly GCF_000735185.1. Lineage (NCBI taxonomy): Eukaryota > Metazoa > Chordata > Actinopteri > Perciformes > Nototheniidae > Notothenia > Notothenia coriiceps. The sequence continues at coordinate 13,509 of NW_011365080.1, forward strand.
GTCAAAGTAAGGTGCAAATAAACAGAATCACACGAAGCCTGGTTAGTGTTGCCTGACTTTATAAAGTGTGTTTTTTATAAGTGTGGTTGCGTTCTATTCACTTTGCTCAGCACTACTGCCTGCTACAACTTTTATTTGCCGTACTCGCCTTTAAATGTTAGCTCAGGTTAATCTCGCCCCCCTCCGACGTAAGCGTGACGTGTGCGGTTCTTGCTTCTAGACCGACAATTTTTTGGTGCTTGAAACGAACCGGATTCCGGAGCTTAGAGGCAGCTCCGCTGCGGTGTGAACAGGAAAAATCGGTGCTTTTCAGGCTCTAACTCCGAACCGGCCCTGGAACCGCATTGGTGTGAAATCCCCAGGGGTCCGCTCCCTGGATGTTTACTGATGTGGGGGGAGAGTGTTGGAGCCGTCTTAAGTCCACCACCAACTTCTACAGCCTTTTCCTATTTTGTGTTCGGTGTAATAGCCAAGGTTCACTCAAAAACAGTTCAGAGATATTTGACCTTCATTGTAATTCAGGAAAGAAATCAAGTGAGCAATTTTGCTGAGTAATGATACTGGATCCCTCCTCCTCAGCATGACACGGCTGCTAAACTGGAGGTTTGTTTTCGCCAACAGTACGGTGTAAACTGAATCAAAAGGCCAGGGGCTACTGCGTATGACAGACCCTGGATCAGCGCCTCCATCATCTGACAACCTGTGAGCCACTCATTCCCTCCGTCCTCTCCTACACACCGCGGGGACCTCCACAACACCTCGCAGCATAATGAATCAAACACTCTGCCAGTGCCAGGAACAAACACAAACCCCCGCACAAACACACATGTGCGCACGTCACACTAATGATGGAAGACAAAAGAAAGTTTGCTGACAAGTTGGAGACGGTGCTTGCAGACGGATGCACAGCAATCAGAGACAATCAGAGATGGCAAAAGTACACACATCCTTTACTCAAGCAGAAGTACAGATACTCGTGTTTAAAAATACTAAAAAGTAGAAGTACTGACTAAACTTCTTTAATCAAGTAAAAGTAAAGAGGCTTTGAAATGTACTTCAGTAAAAAGTACCCATAACTAGCAGCTGTTTTAAAGAGTACCTGACCTCCCTTTATATTAATAGAACAATAATGTCATTGTTAGCTAATGAATGTTTCCATGCTGAACAACGGCAACATGACAACATTTCCATTGGTCCCTCTTCTTTAGAGAAGACCAGGAAATGATGGATACACGGATCGTGTTCAAATCAATAGGCACGCAATGACTCTAAATAATAATGATCACGCCACCAAACACACATTCAGACTAAAGGAACCAGCCTGTTTGGGAAATGAGAGAAGTAGAAAGTACAGGTATTTGTGTTCAACATGTAAGAAGTAGAAAGTACAGGTATTTGTGTTCAACATGTAAGAAGTAGAAAGTACAGGTATTTGTGTTCAAAATGTAAGAAGTAGAAAGTACAGGTATTTGTGTTCAACATGTAAGAAGTAGAAATTACAGGTATTTGAGTTCAAAATGTAAGAAGTAGAAAGGAAAAAGTCGTCAGAAAAATAAGTAGTGGAGTAAAGTACTGATACCAGAAACGTGTACTTAAGTACAGTAACAAAGTATTTGTACTCCACTACTTCCCACCTCTGAAGAAACAGTATAAAAGCGAGACAGGTAACTGGTCTGGGATCATTTTGAACTCACCGAGTGCGTCGCTCATCCAGGACACGTGAGGCTCCACGTCGTCTGTGAGCTCCGGCAGCTCGTCCAGCAGGTTAGAGCACTGCTTCTGGACATAAAACACCCCCTGCTTCGGCACCTGGAACGAAGACAGACAGACAGACAGACAGACAGACAGACAGACAGACAGACAGACACACACACACACCATTTTTAGTGTTACTATTAAATGAATCTAAGCCAATAAATACAGTTTTTTATATAAACATAGTAGTTGTCCAGCAGGGGGCAGCACAGTCTCTCACCTTCCCCTCGATGATGTCCAGAACTGAAGAAAAGCTCATGCGTCTTTCCTCCGGCATCACGAAGCGGTCGCCGTTAACGGCATCAGCGTAACCGTTAGGAGTCACTGCCACGCTGATGACCTTTGACCCCACCTTCTCCCTGCAGACAGGAAACAGGTCACACAATACAATACAACACAAAGGGGCTTTATGAGTCCACATGATATCAAAGGTATCCCAACTGTAGCTGTGAACATGACAGGATGTGTGATTACCTAGAAGAGCATCAGGACTGTTTGAGGCATATGATAGCTATGTGATTAACATGATGATTCAGCCTCTATGGAGAGAGACATATGACAAGCATGATAATTCTGACGTGGAGCTAATCTGAAGTAAACATTGAATACTGCTTTCTATTCCTCCATCTTGTGACTGAGGAACTCCCTCTCTTGGATATCAGCATGTGAAGGACACTGTTCAGGAACTAGTTGATGCTCTGTATGTGATGACTACTTCCATTCTGGAGAGGATCACAGATACATGGATCCTGAG
>NW_011365080.1:17971-20471 GCF_000735185.1 Notothenia coriiceps
TTTATGTTGAACTGTTTATTGTTTTAGCCAAGGTTATTGAGAGAGTTGGACTGAAATTGATTAGATTTTTTAAATCAACTGTTGGTAAATCAACAAAGTCTGTTATGGCCTCTGAAGCAACAGAGAGATGTTTTCTAATAGTCAGGGTTTCCAATGTTCTGAATGTACTTGAAAGTATTGTGTTATACTTCAAAAACAAAGTGTTATAGTTTACAGAAGGTCTACCTACCTATAGGCTACCTGAATCTCTGAAATGTACTGTATTCCTAAATATGCTATTGCTACACTTTATGGCAAAAATTTCACTTTTCTGTTGGTCTTTGTTAAGTATAGCCTTGAAAAAAATAAACAATGTTTTGTTGCTTAAGCTTATGTATTCAGTCATTATTCAATGGTATACTAAAATCCATGTGAAAAAAATTGCTTCTCACTGTTCTCAGGTCAAATATTTATATGCGATTAAAAATGCGATTAATTGCGATTAATTAATTACAAAGCCTGTAATTAATTAGATTAATTTTTTTAATCGCGTCCCGGCCCTAATTATTATTATTATTATTATTATTATTATTAAGTAGTGGAGTAGAAGCACAACGTAGCATAACATTGAAATACTCAAGTACCTACAAATTGTACAGCACTTTAGTGAACTTATATAGTTACTTAAAACCACTGGCTGTTTGTCATGTTACTAAAAGCAGAGCATATCCGAAAATAAATAACAAAAAAACGACAGACATTGAGCACAACACATGCTATCTGCGTTAGCTAATTAGCATAGCTATCAAAAGTAGCCACATAAACGGTTAGCTGTGCAGGTAAATAGGTTAGTTAGTATGCTTACCTTGAAAAGTTGATGTTGAGGTCTTTCCTATATGTTATGAGAAGAATTTTAGAACAGGCGTTAGCCTAAAAATGTAATTAAACTGTATTTTCTTTGGTCAAGAGTCTTCAAGGCCCATTCCAAACTTGTCCTACTTCTAATTCCTTCAGCCAATCAAATGTCTCCCTCAGAGTGAGCATTTCTCCTGCATCTAGACACTGGATTCGGCCTGAAAATGCCCTGTTAAGGTTAAGCAGCTATATCATAAACTAAACTCAGTATTATTTGTTCTTTAAGGAAAAGGAAAAGGGCTTGCAGGTTCATATGTATTTATTTCATACTTAGACATCCAATTTCAGCAGAAGAACAACAGTTTGACTATCACAGAAGAGGGACAACAATGATAATGCTTGGTTTAACACCCCTACATTTTGGGATTTATCATCATTCCCACTCTTTTGAACAATAATGAATGTGTCTCATCACTCTTTAATTACTACCTCAATAACTCCAACATGAATCAGTAGCTCTGATCTTGCTTTAGCATAATTAGGCTAGCTGGGGTCCAAATCATTTATCTCCCCTAACCAAGAACCAGTTACTAGCTGTGGTGTGAACACATTTGTTGTTCAGCGTTTCTTTTTGTGCTCTCAGGCTCAGAACATACATCCCTCGCAAGCAAAATCCCCAATCCCCGCTAAAGTGAAACCAAATCCTATTCCATATTCCACAGCTCAACATGCTGTGAGTGTGTACTCTTCAATGAGGAGGATCACTTGCCACAGAACAGTACACCGCTGACAGGCCTTGTGTTCCTGCCATTCAAGGCGCCACAGCAGAACACTGCTTTAACCTAGATCGCCATCTAGTGATCGGTTTCAGCACCACTTCTCCATCAACCTCAAAATACATGCATTTCTTCTCAGATCTATCTGTCTGGGGTTTTAGGGATGTTATGTTATAGTCTAATAAAGCCTAATCGCTTTCATTATTTGCATTTTTAGAAATGATTTGATCCCAAGGCATACATAACAAAAATCAGTAAAAGCTCAAATTGATATTATCTTGTCAGATCGTACCACCTGGTCATTATTAATGTTTTGTGTTCTATAATTGACTTGTTTTCCCATCTTTCATCAACTTCGTTTGTGATTCTCATGGTTATTTTCTCCCCTCCATATATTTCATTTACTAGATTCTTCCAATGTGAGAACACAAAGTTATTATCTTGTTGTCTTTTTTAAATCAGTTACAAAGCGTGCTCTTTCTCAAAGCTTCATTTATCTCCTGGTGAAAAGTTGAATAGATGACTGAGGATCAATATGTTCCCTTTGCTTCTGGTGACAGTTAGATTACTAACTTCCAGGAAAGGTTTTCTAGGAAATGAACAATGGAAGTTACAACTTGCATTCCACCATGAAATGTCTCCACTTCCCGTTAGTTTGTTTTTTCATTTTTTGGAATGCAATTAGTGCCTTTATCTTGAAATATCTTCCATGATTGCAACCTTATTTTTGTCATTTTGTCAATGCAATTCTGAATGTACCAGACACTGCAGCTTTGTTCATGTCCTCAATGTCTTGTATCTTTTTGAACGCAGCGTATAAAGCCACTGTTTAAAGTATTGTTAGAAATAAAAAAACATGTATTTAGTTTTTGCTCTTGTGTTATGTTTCT
>NW_011365080.1:21952-23454 GCF_000735185.1 Notothenia coriiceps
TAAGACGATAATCAATTACCAGAAGACTGATCTTTGCCGCCATATCGCTGCTCAGTCCTGCTCCTTCAGATCGTCGAGGTGCCCATACATTTGAATGTGAAACAAGCTCAGCAGCACAGGGTTAAACACGTAATTAGCCACGACAAGTGAATACGAGGAAGAGCGCTATGGTACGCAGGAGACGGGACGCGGGGGGGGGGTGGAGAAGATTTCACATGCAGATATTACAAATGCAATTGTCTTCGGTCTGGAAATTGACTTTTTCATTATTCCGTTTTTTTTACAATAATTAAATATTCCATGCCCTGGGTTTGGTGAAGCTACTGAACCACGCTGAGGATATTTAACCGGGCCTGACAAGATGTTTTAAATAATGTTTATTTATCAATACTAATATAAACTGCCCTAAACTGTCACTCTCCTGTGACCTGCCTGGGAGTTCTCTAGGCTCTGCATCACTAAGTCAAATCAGAGAGTAGAAGAAGGAGAAACTTACAGCAATTACTTTGTTTCCCCCAAGTCCCAAAAAGTCTGTCATCTCGTCTGATTGGCTGATCCGCCCCAACTTCCGGTGAAACTCATCACATCACAGCTTCTGTCCGGAAGAGACAATGACCCAAATGTATAAATGAATGAATGAATGAATACATGAGCAAATACACACAGATGAATTAATACATAAATACACGGACATATTTATTCATAATCTCCATAGCAACAGATTTGCAGGGCCCCGGCAGATTTGAAAGGGAAAAATATCATTATACAATAATTAGACTTCCATCCATTTTCCATTGCCCGTTACTAAATATGAAATATTCTATGTAACATCTGAAAATGTCGATCCCATTCAATATCACGGCGTGATTTGCAAGTCATGCGGCTCCGCCATCCAGGGAGGGGATAAAAGGCAAAGAAGGAAAGAGATGTGCTTCTTTGGAAGTGTGGCCAGAACAAGGCGGGTACAAAGGTAGAGAGGGATTTCAAAAATAAAAAATGAAGGCTTGGACAAACAAACGGATGGACGTCACTGCTTCCAGCTAGCAGGAGCTCCATGGCTTTAATCTGTGTAAGTACTCTTGTTTTCTGCTTGTTACAGTTTCCACACATTTATTCCCACAAACCATTTGCACCGTTGGAACCTTTACCCCAGATTTCCTCATTTCTGGGAAGCTTTGAGCAGCCAATGGACTCAGACACTCCAGGGGTGGAACAATACGCTTCCTTTTGGAATCTTTGAATCCATTTGCATTGGCAACAGGTAGCGGTATAGCTCAATGGGGGGGGCCCCCTGAAAAAAGTCTGGTTAGAAATTCATCTGCTCCTTCACATCAGAGGTGTTCTCAACAAGGGGGGGGGGATAAAGTGGGAGAGTGCTTTTGTTGACAGGCTCCAACAACTTATAGTGATCCTTCATTGCTGCGTTTGATGGACATCTGAGCACCCACTTGTGAAAAGCGTGGGGGATGGTGAGGAGAAGGGTGGCATGAGAGGGAGGGAGG
>NW_011365080.1:23813-32466 GCF_000735185.1 Notothenia coriiceps
GGAGGGGGGGGGTGGGTGGGGGGGAGCATGGTGTGTCAACACGGGGACTGATGGAGTGTGCGCTAAAGCACTGTATTGAAAAAAAATAAACAAATCAGAAACAATTAAGTGTGAACTCTCATGGAATATTCATAGGCGAGCAGCCTTTGCGTGACAAGCCATCACGCCACCTCCAGTCCATTTCTTTCATATTCCTCCTCTCCATGTCCTGCACACATGGAGATGTGGCTGCCACTTAAATCAAATTAGTCATTAGCAAATTGAATCAACAATTAGAGCAAAAGAGCTACATGGCATTAGCGTCAGATGTGCCATATTTATCGACCTATCAGAGAACTCTGGAGTAGTTTCTCCTGCGGTCCAACTCCTCTGCGGTGCGTTCAAAGTCAAGGCTGTAGCTCAGGGCAGAAGGCCCCTCCGTCCCTCCTCTGCCAGGGTCACCTAGCATTACTGCAGCTTGGGCACATTGTTGTTTCGTTTGCCAAAATACATTTGTTGCCCCTCTTTTTGCCTCTTCTGGATTATTTGTATCGACATTTCTCACTCCTCTCCAACACAGCTTTTAGTTAGAGGCTGTCAAAAACATTGCTGGCGGAAATGCAAGTATCCTCATTATGCAAATGCCGGGCTTCACTGATGGCATGGTCTGTTTTATAAATGGCATCCCCCTTGTCAGGAGTCAAATTGTATTTGAGTAACTTCAGAGAAATTGTCACAAGATTTCAATTTGCCTCGGCCGCCATGCCACCATCAATTTAGTCAGAACAAATATAGACATGTTTGTTCACACAGAGCAACATGATTGTGTTGTTGTGCGGAGCATTTTAACAATCACATGTGATTATATATCAGTGCTGCTCGTGCAAGGTTGTGAAAGAACAAAAAGTTTTGCCGTCGTTAATTAGAGTTTAATGATAAACAGCAGTGTATATTTCTAAATGATTTTCTGCTCATAAGCTCTCCTTGAAGAGAGATGACAGGGCATCCTCCAAGGAGACATTCATAATCATGTTCCATACACACACACATTGGAGTCATCTCCTCCAAGCTGTATGAATAACTGGATAATTGTACATTTATTAACATATCTAATTTGTTACCTTAAAGTCAGAAGTCCTGGCATGCATCACAGCCTAACATAATAATCATGGAATAGTCTACATTTCCTAAATAAACTGAATTATTACTTTAAAAGAAAACCTCATTTCATTCTCTGAAGAAGTCTGGAAGTTTCTTTAATCCTAAAACATTCTCCGAGTGTTCTTCAAAACGTGATCAATGCGCAAAACAATATGTGTGGAAATGTAAGAGGAGTATAACAGAATGAATGCTGAGCTTGCACTTTAAAACTTCTGAAAACAAATATTGAGTTATGGGATGTCGCACAGCTCCCAGTCTTCAAACAGCCCTGTCAGCATGACTCAATACAAACCTATTTTACAGGATGCAATTTGAAACCAAAGTTCTTTAAAGAGTTTCCTGTCTGAATTAAGGTGAATATCCAAAAGGCATCATGGGCCTTGAGTTTATTTCATTATGGAGTTTATCTAGTTACGTTTATGGCCATTTCCAGGCTGTTAAAGTGCTGATTCCTCTGTCTGCTTCACTCCCATTCCAGCATCGAGTGAAGCTACGTTCAAGTGCCCCCGTATTGGGAAAAAAGCACATCAAAGTGACTCAAACTCTTTTAAATTGGCAAAATACGGCACTATCCTCCATCATACATCTCTGACAGCAAGACAAATAAATGGTGCCTGGCTACTACTGTAGACAAGCCAACAAAAAATGGAGAGAAACAGAGGAGAAAGCGAGAAAAAAACGTCAGGGTCGATTTTAATATTCATGAATTTTCTACCAGCTCAGTTGAGCAGTTTCGATTAAGCATTAATTAGGAGCCAGAGGGGAAACCAAACAAAAATAAGGAGCTGAATGACTAATGAAGGAGATGTGGGGAGACTATTATGGGTGCTACACGGTGCCAGTGGTGTGGGCGGCTAGACGCACCTCTGCCCACACCAGAGATCACACTCTCAGAGAAACGCTCTCTGGCCATGGAGGAAGAAAACACTCGCTGCTTTCCTGTCAGTAGACAAACCTCACAATTCAAACAAGAGGGGATTTATGTGTTTGGTTTGCATGGGGAATTCCTACAACCCCTAAATTCACAAAACAGTTCCCATACCAGCTGGATAAACTTAAAGAGGTCAAGCTGAAAGCGTTTTTGCAGTACAGTTGTTTTTAATAACTATGCATATGAGAGCAGAGTGTGGTTCCTCCAAACAAAAAGTGGCAAAAGAAAAAGGTTGAGGGTCACATCGATTGGGATCTCATTTTGTGGACTTTGAAAAATGGTTCTATTTAAATTCAGTTTGGGCATGAGGTCTGCGGAGAGGTCACGCTCAGAGCTATACATGCTTCTGCAGACCTGATTCATTCCATCTGTGCAGTTATTGTCCTGAAGAGAGGATCATTTGTTCTGTATCACTTCGTGATACTTATATCTAGTTAGGGTGCATCTTGAAAAGCAAAAATGTTTTGTTTTTTTATTTTAAATTGTGAAAAGAAACCTGTATAGATATACCACATGCTTTCTTTTTTCTGCCACAGCCTCTTTTAAGGGAATGCTGCTTTCTCATCTCCAGGAAAACTGGCGATATTGTGCCTTTTGACATCAAAAACCAAAATATCAATTTTCATCTTCTTCACCATCTTTAACATTGTTTTTGTTTATTTATAAAAAGTGCAGTCAATGTGTTGTAGTCAAATGTAAACAACAGTTAGTGCTAATAAAAAAAATGACATAATGTATGACAGGTGTTCAAATTTAATAGCCAAATATATTGCTTTGTAAAATATTATAATTGTGCTTATCATACAACTGACTGTAAATGATACATTATATTGAATTGCTTGTTGGATTTGATTTATGTGTCACTAGATACGTCCAGATGTCTTTTATTCAATAAATAACATGTATTGTGTTAATAAAAAGCCAACAGAAATGCTAAATGATTTCTCATGAGGAAAGAAGATCTGGAATTAACAAAGATAGGAACAGTCCTTATGAGACACATATGGTATATAACACAAAACACACAATACGTATACAACAACAAGAAGGAAAAATCCATCAAAGTGGCTTAAAATAATTATATTTATTTTCAATGAAATGATCTTTGAAATTAAAACAAAAGCTAATCCTTAAAAAACAAAAGCATAGTTTCCACCCGGTTTGTCTCATTGTAAGTCAGATTATACAAAATGATAATAAAAATATAATTATTATAATTATAATACAGCTGTATATTTATTATTATTTTTACATAAAGCAGAACTGCCCTTAGGTTTATTGAATATGTCTCCACTAATGTGTCGCTACATACTTCATGCATTTACAAGAACAATGTATATGGATGACACTGCTGAATACATTGGTCAAATATGAATAAACAGCATAAATATGAATTTGGCATAACATTTTCATTCATTATAGTCATGGCTCCAAAATGTCAACCAGGGCACAATTTACATCCTATAAATATTCCCGCCTCAATTATGTGTCTACTTAAAACATTGAGTAAAACAAATATAATGTTCTATTAGTATTGCCACTTTATACTTTGAAACACAGCAAAATAAATGAGTAATCCCCTCGGGAGCACAGGTCATCTCCTCTCTGATCTGTTTGAGAAAGGGCTTTGCATTGTCCTCTTCCAGTAAAACAAGGATGAAGGGAACAGGGAGAGAAATAAATGGTATTGTTACAGAGGTATTATCCTTAAGCCTGGCCATGATATTTGAATTGTAATCAGGTATTTTAGCTTACTGCTCTCCGTGTTGAACGCCTACCATCTGGTATTGGAGCACAGTGTGACAGACAGACAGACAGACGGGGGGGGTTTAAGAGCGAGAGAGGGAGCCCTTATCCAACTGGAAAGCCTGCCGACTTTAGTTTCCCAATCTTTAAATCTACACATTGTAATGTAAGTCCACCGACAGGAAGCCCAGAGCACACAGTGTCGCTGTGAGCAGATAGAACTGCAGATCCTCCCATCACCAACAGGAAGTGGGACAGAAAGGAAAAGAAACAAAGCTAGTGTTTCAATTATCCAGCGTTTTACCCTCTATTTTTTTTTTTTCTCTTTGTAGCTCGGGATCATGTTCTTAGATATGGTTTTGCAAATAAATGTGCTTTATCTAAAGAGGTGTTTTCTTGTCACTGCATGTGGGAGAATTCAGTAGACTTCAACAAATATCAAAATGATATATAACACAGGTGCTAAAAATATAAAAGTAATCCACCGTAGTCAAAGGAAATATTACTAGATAGATACTTTATTGATGTATTCTGTCACAGCAGCAAAGTGAACCGGCATTCAAATCTTACAATCTTTAAAGGTGTACGAGAGTATAAACATAATAAAATACAATACAAACAATAAGCCGCAGCAAGTATCTACAGAAGAAAGAACGAACCACAACAATACTCAATATAAAATGCTTTAGATCATTTAGACTTTTATAATATATTACACCAGCAGAAAACATGCATTCATATATATATATATAAATAAATATATATACACATGTTTTTATGTATAAAGAAATACTAGCTTGGGTATTATGTTCTCTCTCTATTTGCTTTGGCTTTTACCAAAAAAGAACATGTGTGCAGTTTGCAAATCCAATGCATTTGTTCAGCCAACTTCTTCCAACTGTTGGAGTCAAACTGTCCGACTCGCCCTTGAACTCACCATCAGTTCCAACACTGCACATTTCAAAGAACTTAAAAAGTGAGGTGAGCCAATAAAAGCATCTGCGATGCATCAACCCAACAACAAAGTATTACATCCACAATAAACCTATGGCACCTTTTAATGTCTTCAAATCCACAGAAACATGACTCACAAATACGCTCTTGATATTCATACGCCCTTCTCGGGGGGCCGGCCGGTTTGACCCCGTGACCCCGGCCTGTCTGATGGGAGCCCTTGTTTCCGTTGACGACTGAGCGCCCTGTTGCGTTGGGGTCCCTGTCGGCTGGATCGCCCCCTCCAACATCTTCAATCGCTGCTTTTCAATCGCCCGACTCTGCCGGAAGAGAGAGAGTCCAGAGGACTGTGAGAAAACCACGCATCACTATTTGTTCCAATATAGTTCAAATCATCTTTATAACTGGCTGCCATCCTTAGTTTCTAATATATCTATCTATATATATATATATATATATAGATATATATATATATATATCTCTAATTTATCGTTCCATTTACTTGTGAGACTCTTCTTGCACTATTTCTATTCTGTTCTATTTCATTTGTATTTATGTCTCAAAAAATTATTTTGCACTATTTTATCTATGTTGAACTGTTGGAGGAGCCTGTGCAATATATACTTTTACCTTCGACCACACTGCATTCTACATGCCACACTTATTCTATAAATACTGCATCTACTTTCTACCTAAATGTGTACTTTGTAATTAGAATAGCTTTACATTTTAAATGCCCTTTATCTCATTTGATTGTATATCTCTGTCTTCCCTTTGGCTGGAATATTGTTCACTTTCTTTTGGGATGAATAAAGAAATTCAGATTCTGATAATCAAGTTTTTTTGCATGAACCCTCCCTTTTCCCCGGCCTCTGATTGGTCCGTATGTAACTCGATCTGAAGTGCACATCCTACGAACATCTTATCATGGTCAGCGAGGGTCAAGCAGTGAAAACACTGATTATCTTCAACAGCTCCGGGGGCAGAGTGAGCCCCCCCGAAAATTAACAAAGGGAGGTGTGTGTTCCGCGAAGGGGGGGGGTGAAGTTTTTCTTTTTCTTTCTCTGTGCCTCGCCACCTATCACAATTCATTACTACAAATTAGGGTTCAATAAAATTGCTATTCAGAGATAATTAGGAGTTGGGGTTCGGGGGGAGGAAGGGGGGTGTGTGTGTGTGTGTGTGTGTGTGTGTGTGTGTGTGTGTGTGTGTGTGTGTGTGTGTGTGTGTGTGTGTGTGTGTGTGTGTGTGTGATGGGGGGGTTAGCTTTTCATACATATCATCGTGAACCCAAACCAACAAACCGAGGGTCTTCTGCCGCTGGGGCAAGTGAAGTGAGACCCCTTGTATTATGAGAAGACACACGGGTTTCCTCTCACCTGCTGAGTTGGGAGCCGCTCCAAATTAAATTATTTCAGGCCTCTCTCTTTCATTCTCTGTTTCTCCTTCAAATAAAAAAAAAGTGGAGCAACAGTGGTCCCACATAAGGACGACGGCTAATAAGGGTGTGTGTGTGTGTGTGTGTGTGTGTGTGTGTGTGTGTGTGTGTGTGTGTGTGTGTGTGTGTGTGCCAAGCTGAACAAGGTTAGTCTCTCATTAATTAACACTTCCCTGAGAAAGCAAGCTACCTGTCTTCGCATTGTGGGGGTGACAGAAAAGAAACCCTGAGAGCAGTGCTATTTAATTAAGACACAGATTCTCCTGTAACACCATTATTTTGTTGCTAATTATGCAAATATCACAACTAATTGGTAAGAATAAGAGAACAGCTAGTTGTTTTATTCTGTGTAAAACGTGAGTGAACAAAATCAACAAAGGAGTATTTTAATAATAATTGATTTAAAATATTGAAGTGAACCTACTTTAGGAGAGCACCTTCTCAACGTGCTCTCCTCTCCAGCCAACAACTCTGTAACAGCAAAGCAGAGACTCTCTAAGTGAGTTACTTGCAATCATAAAATATTGTTTTTCTGGAGTGGGCAAAACATGTACAGGAAGTGTTTGAAATCCACTGAAGCAGATACAAGTTTTGTTGAAATAAAAAAAGTGAACTTTAAATGTTTATTCCAACCCTCATGTGTGGCCCCTACATGGAAGCCTTTGTACTAAAGAGTTCAAGCTTGAAGCTTTAAACTTCACTTTACTCAAAAGTCAAGCAGAAAAACATACATTAGCTTTAAATATTCAAAAACTAAATAATCATTATCATCGACTAGGAAACAGAACATGAGCTTAAAGCTTTTTTGCTACTTTAAAAAAAAAATGTTTTAGCTTTCAAATCTAAATCAAACAGACATGCTTCCACTTCATTCAAGATTCAAGGCTTTATTGTCATGTGGCTCCTCCAACAGAGCAACATGAATATGTATAGGACATTAAACAAATACAACTGATAAAATAGTGCAAGTTAAATTGTTGATATGTGCAAGTAAATACAAATAAAATAGAAATAGTGCAAATAGAGTCTATATACAAGTAAATGGAACATACGTGTGTTAAGGATGTTTTAAGCTCATTGTAGTGGCTTAAAAGTTAGCTTCCACTTCCAACAATACATACATATACATAATATCTGTAGGCCATGTAAACAAGACATGTTAAACCTTTCAAATACAATATATATAATAAACTCAGTTAAAGGGCTCCTTCATATCCGGCCCCCTTATTGTGGCTGCAAATAGCAAAACAATTGCTCTTCAAGATGCCTCCATTATGAAACGCATCATTTGTATGCAATAACCACAACTTTCAAGGTTTGGATTTCTTATTTCATTTCATTTTTATTTGTTCCGTTCATGGTATGCACAACTTCATGTATAATTATTTACAACACGTGTCTCTATAAACATACCGAAAACATAAAAATACTAGGGCCGGGACTTTAACGCGTTAATTAAGATTAATTAATTAAACAAAAATTAACGCGTTAAAAAAATTAACGCATTTTAATCGCACTTATTTTTGCACCGCGGAACGTTTCTCACTGGATGAGTTTCAGGGGTACCGATTATACTGGAGCACCAACTAACATTCATTACTTCAGACAACAACAAACCACAGTGAACAATAGTCAAACATGAACGAAGAATCTTCGTTCATGTTTGACTATTGTTCACTGTGGTTTGTTGTTGTCTGAAGTAATGAATGTTAGTTGGTGCTCCAGTATAATCGGTACCCCTGAAACTCANTGCCAGTTGCACCAACAACGTAATAAATAGTTCAACATAAAGTGTACCATTTAAAATAAAATAAAAAAGTGCCAGTGATTGACCTCAATCCCTCCTATTCTTCCAATATCCTGATGAAAAATAAAATCTCTCTGTTGCATAGGCCACTGTTTGATCAACGCGAATTGGGTGTGGGTCCTTGTACTCCGAGTCGGGCTAACGTCCACGCTAGCTTCCACGCTAGCTGCTATATGTTTTGCATTGAGGTGATACTTGAGGCTTGATGTGCTGCGGTGATATGCAAATTCCTTTTTGCATAATTTGCAAACAACCGTGCTCTTATTGACGCTTCCATCCGTCCGTTTTTTAAAACAAAATGTCCCATCCACGGGGCCAACCAAAGCGGTCTTATCAGCTTCTTCGTTCATGTTTGACTATTGTTCACTGTGGTTCTTCTTCTTCTTCTTCTTCTTTTCTTTAATGGCGAATCGCTTCCACTTGGAGCATATATCGCCACCTACTGTTTAGTTACTAAATCCTTGTTCTCAGACCAGTGCTTTTGAGGAATTTGAAGATCAGCTTGTTTGCTTCATTTCTTGATTTACTTTCATATATTGCCTTGAAATCCATGTCCTTGATGTTGAGTTGTTCCAGTGCAGTTTTCAGAATGAATCTTTGTCTGTTATAGTCAGGGCAGCTAAAAAATACATGATGT